>NW_025742693.1:0-16728 GCF_021292245.1 Micropterus dolomieu | reverse complement strand
TTTATTATTAAAGAATATTTACAAAATGCCACAGAACAAGAAAAAGTCCACTTAAATATTATCTGCCATTGATGTTATCAGGAAATATTGCTGCATTGTCCCAGTCAATCTCCAAGGCCACTCTGGGAGTGCCAGATAATTCACCTGAGAACACAAAATGTAGTCATTTTGTAATCTGTAATTCATGTTACTGACAATTTGGTAGAATTTTTTTTCTTCTGTGGCTGTGGAAGGTAATGCCAGTTATACATTTCTAATGAAGCAGCAAATACTGGCTTTGCTCAGTGCCTTTACTTAACTCAAATAAGTAAAATAAATATCACAGGTAGCTTTGCCAAATGTAGGCTAATAGGCTAATAAAAATTATGCGAAATACTTACATATGGATATGTAGCTGTTAACAAACCACATAGGTTTCTGATCAGAGTTACTGCTGACTGAACAGATAAAGCACCACCATGTTAGCCTGGTCTGGAGCAGGATAGCTGAACAGAATTAATCTCCATAGTAAATTGTGCCACTGCTTTCATGAAACCGAGTCACGGCAAAATTCAGCCAGAATAACTGGAAAATCCCAGTTTAATGCGCTACATAGCGGATGTTTTGTAAAACAGCCCTCTGGACAAGAGGTCAGCATAATACAAAAGACTATAGACAAAAGACTATAGACAAAATCCAGTTACGATGCAAAAACTATTTTTATTTAATAATTGTTGTAATAGCGTTTATGTATTTTACTAGTTTAGGCAACTCACGAAGACAGAAATCATTTGAATGAAGCATTTTTTAATTATTTTTTTTTATTATAATGTTATGTTTTTATAACAATGATAATAATGTGAAAATAAAGTGAATGGGGTCACTTGTAGTGATAAACCTGTCCCTGATGTTGTAGTGGAATCAACCAGCCTCACTCAAAAAGGGAGGTGAGGTCAGATAATGCCAAAAAGGTGGGAAGGAGTTTTCCTCCCCAGGAGTTGGCCTTTTGACATGCAAAAACTAGAGACATGGTAAGGATCTGCAGAGACTCAATCAGACATGCAATGCTTAAGGACTGTCTGTTCAAAGAGCCTTAGTGAACCCCTCTCGCCGTAAAGGTGTCACTGGAGACACTTAACAGGACAGCAAAGCAGCTGTCCAGCCCCTCTCTCTCCACAGGTCACCTCCGACATCAAAAGTACCACCCGTTCTAATCCCTTTTCCCACAGAATGGCTGAGACGTAAAACACCACTCCCTTCTCTCTTTAGCCGATGTGCAAATGTGATAAGCCAGGAATGCGAAAGAGGCACACGAACGACTCCTGCCTTCTTGAGCTTAAACAATGTTTCATTATAAACTGTTTTACTGTTTAAATAATAATCCTTGCTAAGTTAGTAGTGGCGTTTGCCTCTTAGGTTAGTAGTTAAGTTACCATGTTGTTGAAAAGAAAGGATATGATAAAGAAATGTCATCCTATACTACTGGAGTAATTTTCCAGCTCGAAAACCGGCTGGGAGAAACGACAAGCAGTAAGACCAAACCAAGGCATTCTGTGATCAGTGATGTCCAATAGTTGTTAATAATTATCTTTAACTCTTAAAACTCATAGCTTGCGTTCATTAGCTGCCCTTGTGAGTCAAATTCTCCCCACAATAGAACCCCACATTCTCATTGTTTAGCCAATGTTTATTTCTTTGATGTATATTTAACCGCATTTATGTCACCTTAGGTAGTTAATAAACTTCACTGTAATCACAGGAATTGTGTGTGTGTATTGCCTACCTCCAAGTCCCTGCCACGAGAATTTACCCCTTCGATATGAGACTGACTGATTGAGTTAAGATAATTGAGCGATTATTAACTAACTGATCACTAGTGAATAGTTGTATAATTATTAACCATACCCAGGGAATCCCGAGACCCTGGGCGAACGGAATCTCGGGTGGTGCCCCGCGAAACAAGAGATTTATGAATTAATATTCTCTGAATATTAAAATTCATAATTTTGTATTAATTCTCATAAGTTTATTAAAACATAAGTAGACATGCTACAATGTTGTTACAAACACTCAGTTGGACAGTGCAATAAATCTTGCCTCTATAATATAGATTGTTAGTTTTGCATGTCAGAAAAGCAGCCAAATAGAAGGGAAAGGAAGATCCATCACCTGAGAAGTGATATCAAAGAGAAATAAGCTAACGTTAACATCTTTCCCCGCTATATTCCCCCCTCCCCAGCATTTGGTGGACCACTGGACAATGAAGTTGTGGCCTTAATACATATACCGGTATTTTTAACCAGAGAAAATATAGTGTAATGGATAAGGGCAAAGATAACGTTTGAGAACATTAATCTGAAATTAGTAATGTTAGCTCGTAATTTTCTCCCCTTCGGTGTGTGAGTGTGATACAGAGCAGTCAACTTGTCAACTGTTAAATGAACTGCGCATGTCGATTGTCTGATGGAAGTTATTTTTCAAGTAAAATCTCAACGGTCTTGTCTTGAACATTCCACTGCAGGCAGTTTTCCCGCTGTTAGACAAAGCGGCACTCATAGGCCTATTTGTTTTTGAAAGTACATTAACTTAGCTGACAGTCTGAAGAACTAGGAGTTATTTGTAGCTGTAAGATAACGTTAGGCCTACACGTTTGTAAGTACTGGGGTTAATTTGTTTTTTTGTAACTGACGGTGTTTGTATTTGAGAGCTAACGTTACCTTACAGCAGTGGTGACAAGACTAACATACTGGGTGGTGAAGTAACTTAAGTTAGCTTTCTAGCTAAGTTACACACACTTCCAATTTAAGGTTGAACTGTAGTCTGCCTATAGTCAGCCATGTTCTGATACTTCTCTTGTGGATGGTAATGTGCCAGAAGGGCCATTTGCTGTGGATGAAACACTGTACTTGCAAAACGTTGGCCTTCTGTATTTAAAATTACAGGACAAGTTGTTACTACCAGCCAGTACCATACAGACAATCATTGAGAACTTTCAGGCCACTATAAGCGACATCATTGATGAAATCAACAGGGAAGATCTTCTTAGGATGTGTAACAGAGACATTTTGAGCACAGACCAAAAAAGGAAAAGTGTTTTTGAAAACAATTTCAACTATGTTGAGCCTGTGCCTTTTAGGTTAGGCGGTGATGAAGATGGTAAGGAGTGCTTTGCCCAGTATATTCCTATACATGAGACATTGGCCACACTGTTCAAAAGTGAGTCTTTAAGAGAACAGTATGTGTCCACACATTTGCAACCACCTACTGGAAATATCCTCCAGGATGTGAGAGATGGAGGGGGATTTAAAGGAAATCAGCTGTTGAAAACAGAACCATCATCTGTTGGGGTGATCCTACACAAGATGCCTTTGAGGTTGTGAACCCTCTTGGTTCAGGAAAGAAAAAACACAAGATTTTAGCGGTCTACATGACCATGACAGACATTTTGCCTCACAATAGATCTACAACAGATCAAATGCAACTAGTCCTCCTATGTAAGAAGAAAGATTTCAAATACTTTGAACAAGGTTTTTGAACCATTGATCAGAGATCTCAAACTTCTAGAGGAGAAAGGTATCTTGACAAATGATGGCATGGTTGTGAAAGTAGCTTTAGTCGCCATTTCAGGAGACAACCTGGGATCACATTGTATTGGGGGGTTTGTCGAAAACTTCAGTCGGGCGAGCCATTTCTGCCGCTACTGTGAGATAGACAGAACTACATTTGTCAACGAACCCCACACATGTGGGACTTCAAGAACTGCACAATCCTATCAAAGTCATTTGCAAAGTTTAGATACCAGTGTTACTGTCTCCGCATGCGGCATCAAAATGGACTCTCCTTTTAACAAGCTTAATTATTTTCATGTTTGCCAACCAGGGCTCCCACCATGTCTGGGGCATGACTTGTTTGAGGGTATTGTGTCTTATGACCTTGCATTGTTTGTTGGTAACCTTGTACAAGAGAAGCACTTTACCTACTTACAATTAAACAATGCAGATTTACCTACTTAAGTGCAGGCAGTCTCTTCCCTTCAGCTGTGTATGTACGACAGGATTAGGGCATCTGTAGCTGGTCAAAATTTTGTCTGTAGTAGCTTGCAATGAAGTCACAGTGAAAGGCACCATTTACAGAAAGGGAATGTTTGTTTTGCTTGAGAGTTCTGATGGAGAACTTTCTGTTTGAAAAATTAATCTCATCAATGCTCTCAATGAGTGTGCACTTTATAACATACTTTTGTGAAGCTGAGTGACATTGGTGTGTATTGTGAATTAGGAACAGCCCAAGAAGATTATGTTTGCATCAAGCAAGAGGATTTGCTAGACTATTATCCTCTTCCATCATACAAAATGTATGATGTATTACTAATTGCTCCCCACCATTCTTTTCCAGAGGGAGTTTGAACTGATATTTGACAGAAGTGGCAAAAGATTTGAAGAGTGGAGCAAGCTAAGGTAAACACGCATATTCAAGATGCAAACTTGGGTGTACTTTTTAATAACATGTTTTAAAGTGCGTATGTTTTCTTCTACAGCCAAATGTTCACCAATGTTCTTATCACGGTGATGGGAGGAACATGTAGGGATTTTAAAATTGTATATAATTTAAGCTTAAAGTTATTCTGTTATCACATAGTCAATGTTTAGGTTCCCAGAGATTTTAGGTCTGGCAGAAAAACAAATGCTATAGAAAAACAAAGATTAAATGGCTTTCTCTGTCTTTATTAAATCCAACCTTCAGCCTGTCTAAACTGTTTTTTGCTGTTTAAATGTCCTGGTTCATTGTAGAGAGCCAATTAATACCCTCTTTTTGCTTTTTGCTTGAGCAACTTTTGTGCTGACAAAATGTGTTTTCTATATAGGTGAATTGTGTTTCCTCCAGTTAGTATACAGTGCAAAGAGAGAGTGTACTTTGTGATTATTATTGCAGAAATATTGGAAAACTTGTAGATGTAATTTTAAAAAACACGTTTTAATTCAACAATCTTCTGCCTTTGGTTTCCCTGATTCTCGATGGCAATCTGATTAAGACAGAGATGTATAAAACCATTGTAAATTGACAAATGGGATTGTTTGTATTGTCTGCACAAACTCTTTTTCTCTTCAGAAAATGGATCAAGAAATGATGAAAGAAGTGGTGTTATCATTCTTACCAGATCTCTCTGATGAAACTCTGACTTCACTGCTGGATGGATTGCAAGAGCTTGTTGTGGAAAACAAGGAAGACCTTGTTTTGGTACAAGAAAAGGATCTAGAGAGATACCTTAGACCTATTCAGTGTTGAAAATTACTGAACGGATTTCAAGGTAACTGCATTGTCATACTATCCCATGAAACATTGAATAAACAATAATACTATAGTTCAAAAGAATGTTTTTAATGGCCAGCAATATTTCACAACTTTCTTATCAATTCCAGGAAAATCCCAAAACTTTTCAATGTGTCACTCTTTTAATACTTCGTGACCTTCCCTACCTTTGTGTGGGCAGATTTTTATGGGTAAAGAGTTGTTTTTTTTAAATCAAGCATTAACAGGAGGAAGTAGTTCATGTGTTGGGGACTACTTTCAGCCACAGATTTGTTGGTGTAGTGTGGTAGTTCCCAAACTTTATTAGACCATAGCATACCTTCAAATGAACATTTTTGTCATGGACCCCAACCCACAACCATAATAATAATAATAATAATAATAATAATAACAATAACAACAACAATAATGCACTTTATTTATATATCACCTTATATACAAGAAAAGCAGCTCAGGGTGCTTTACAATAAAGACATGTCAGGGTCCATCCATCCATCGTCAACCGCTTATCCTGTGTACAGGGTCGCGGGGGGCTGGAGCCAATCTCAGCTGGCATCGGGCGAAAGGCGGGGTACACCCTGGACAGGTTGCCAGTCCATCACAGGGCCACACATAGACGAACAACCACTCACGCTCACACCTAAGGACAATTTGGACATAGGGAGAAAGCTGAAGCACCCGGAGAGGAACCCACGCAGAGAACATGCAAACTCCACACAGAAAGGCCGGGGCAACTGGGGTTTGAACCCATGTTAAATGTTAAATGTATTTCTTTTCTCTAACATTCAGTGATTTTTCCTTCCAGTTAAGATACATTCTATCTCCACGTAATCTGTTCTCTCATTTGTAGGACTTGCAATGGTTCAGTTAGAACTGGTTCCTGTCCCCTCTCCAACCTTTATCCCCAGCTCCTCAAACACTCCTTGCACCATACCATCAATCTCCCCATGCACTCAAGACACTGTTTCATCTACATCCTTGCAGCTTGGCAGACCGTGGCATGCAGACTTCCAGGTCAACTGGGATAGGATGTCAGCAGCAATTCGAAAGGCAATAACAAATAAAACAAGACCATCACCTGGAGACAGAAAAGATATGGTGGAGGCAGTGGTGGATCAAATGTTGCATGATTGATGAGCATGATTGTAACCCAACTAGAGCAATATGTCATCAGGTTGTGCGAAGCATTGTAAGGAGCCATCCGAAATGTTGAGAATGCAGAGAGAGAAGGCCACACAGTGAGGTACCAGAGGGAGATAGAGGCATGGCAAGAGGCCCTGGGGATCAGTATGGCTGTGTCAGGTGGTGTCCTGCAGAAATTCCGCCTGGTGAAACCGAGGCATCATTGGATGGCATCAAAAATCATCTCCTTAATGTCTACTCAGAGGATATTTTTTTCCGCTGTATTTTTTTCTTCACATACATCTGTGGTATTGTGAGCTCTCTGTTTTTTGCTGATCTAAGCTCCAGTAGATACTTCCTTTTCCAGCGAGTCCAGAACATGTTGAGCTACCTGAAATTAAAATGTCAATATTTAAAATGTAGGCCCATTCCGATTTTTTAAAAGTGTCTTTCTGATCATGGCTTATTTTCTTTCTTTCTAAGAACATTAACTAAGAGCATACACAAATATTTTCAGAACTTCTCTTTAAAGATATATTATTTCATTCTTACCCCGAATTCACACAGGGAAAGCCTGCACCGTGTTGAGGTGGTCTAGTCAATGCTTGTGCTCACACCAGACGCACCACAGCGTGTCCCAGAAGCAGCTCTCCGCTAGTATGGTCTTCCATATTCTTGATTCCTTTTAACTAGTGTCTGATGAGTATATCTGATTTTGTTTCAGGTGACATAATGAAGCCCAGTGCATGGATGCTGTCTGTGGAGGGCCAAGTGGTCATGGGACCTCACCAGGACTTCGTCAGTGGTTTGGCTGTCGTTTTTGGCAGCTACTACAATTTCAATTTGAAGTATGCTGAAGGTGCTTCATACACTCTGGAATTTATCCAAAGGTAAAAGTCTACATTACTATTGTGCTTGGGGGCCTGTTTAAAGTAGTGATGTTTGGGTGTTGTGTTTGTGAGCAGCCCAGGACCACAGAAGGCAGCTCATAATGACCCCAACAATAAGTGTGTTATAGAGTCAGCTTGTATGTCTGTGCTGGAGACCAGAGAAGAAGCTGTTTTAAAAATTCTGTGTTCAGCTCTCAGTAATTTTGTAGGGTTGAAGTTCCATTTTTTACATGCTCCGCCGTCTAAAGGACTTCATTATTGGTTTTCCCTCACAAGCACTTTGCATTTGTACGATCGGGGGTTACCTAGCCCCTACCATCCTATACAGCCCCCAGTACCATGCATTACTTGCCCCTCTCTGTCAGTGGCACAGGCTAGTACCGCTCAGGCTACTCTACCTTGGTACATCACACACCTGCACTTTGTTGATTGAAGTGTTTGTACTGAAAATGGTTTTCAGTTACTGTTATTTTAAATGGTTGCTTTTTAACTGAACCACAGTAATGTCACCTTGTCCAGACAGAGATAACTTGAGTTTAGCTCTGTCATACAACACCAGTGACCCACTGAAAGCTGTGGGGACTGTTTGGGAAATGACAGCTTTATCATCCCACCTGAATGAAGCTAACTGCTTTCCTTCTGTGTTTTTGTTTAATTAGTTTAATTTGTAGTCTGCTTGATTAATCAATTAACTGTTTAGTCTATAAAATGTCAAAGATTTTATAGACTAAATAAAAAAAAAAGTTGATGTATAAAGTAAAGATTCTAAATGAAATTGACAAACATTAATGCAGTAGTTGCACTGTCCTGCAAAGTTTATTTAAACTGCAAAATAAATGTGTAAAATAGATCATGGTTTTGTGTTTATTTGAATTTAATGTATTTTTCAAATATGTAGGTTAATAATGGGTTTATTAAACAGATAAAATTTGTGAAAGAGTCAAATCTACAGTATTGTACAGATTTTAAGTGTAAATTTATAGCACATTTCAGTAGTATTACAGTATTTCTACAGCAGCAGCATACTGCTTAATCACAGTACTGTACTGGTCATTGACTGAGATCACAGTATACAGCTGTCATTTCACAACAATGGACTGTAAAATGATACAGTAACATACTGTGGAAGTAATGCAACTAGTCGCCAGTCATTTACTGTAAATCTACAGTCAATCATTTTACAGTGTACTTTTGCTGTTTTTGCTGTTTTCAGTCCAAAAACAGCTCAGGTGTTGACAAAAATAATTTCGGCCACCATTTCTGATATTGTGCAATCCCTCTAAGCGCTCTCTAAGTTTTGGTTTGCTTAAAACTGCAGGAGAGAAGAAGTGTTGCTTTGGAACAGACCGTCTTTATCGTCGTCTGCTGGCCGACTCGTTGTAGTTACACAGACATCATACAACCCTGTCGGATGTTCCGTTCTCCTGGAAAGCATGGGAGTCGATCATAGGAATATTGATGAATATTCACTATTTTTATCATTATTTCAATGTTTTGGAAGCTTTATGTTATTTGGAATGTGGTTGTATGTGTTTTGAAGAAAACACCCAATACCAGTGAACATATAAACAGTAAACATGGCCAAAACATGGACATTCGCCTGGTTTATTTTTGAGAAATTGTAACTTTATATAATAACTTTTGTGTATTCATTTCTTTTAATCAAATGTACAGCTACAGTTGTATTCCAGGTGTATTAGAATATATTCTGTTGCATTATAATCAGTTGGATGATTGTTTTGATGGTGATATTGCTCTTAAAATATAGATTTTATACCAGGCAAGGATACAGGGTAATACAGGTTAATAGCTAAATGCTGCTTCTCCTTGTTCAACAAGTTCTCCAACCTAAACAAGTAATGTAGTAAAGTAATGCTTTGAGTTTTGAGGAGACAGCAGTCTTTGTTTACACAAAGAGTTCAGGGCTGTCCTCTGGTGTCCTGGAGTTTCTCACGCCCGTGCGTGAAGAGGAGAATATCCTTTGATGTGAGGTAATCAAACAAAGAGGGAGGTCAGTTGCCATGGTTACGAGTTCTGGCTGTTTGTACTCTCTGGTTCGTGTTTCTTTGTCATTTTAACAATCAGGCACCGAGGCTTATCTGGCTGCTGCACCAGAGGTAGCAAGTTTTATGATCGAACTGCCCAGAAACAGCACTTAGGGAAAGCAAACCTTTCACCTCCTCCTTTGGGGTCTCTTCAACCGTCTGTTGAGAGTTGATATCTCAATCTGTGCAGACAATCCAAATGAAGTGTAACTCGTACGTACATTATATATAAGGTGCAATTTGTGGGGAAAAAACAGAGGGGGGATGTTTTGAAACCAGGTACAAGGTTGTTTATTTGTCATTATACAGCATGCCAATTTATGAATGGGGAGTACTGGAAATGTGCTGTACAAATAAACTTGCCTTGCCAATGTGTGAGGTGGCGTGTCAACAACGAGCACAACCCCAGAGTCTGTGGTCTTTACATGGAGTTCACATGAACAGACCGTGTCAGGATTCCTTCATATACATCACTCACATCACTGCTGGATTCATTGACCCACCCACAAGTGTTTCAGTTCTTTCCATATATCGGACAACCTGTGGAGAGTTCACCTACTTCCATAGAATCAGCACCCAAAGGTTCATTCAGTCACCATCCCTCAGGTCACACAACCCCACTCACACCACCACCTGTGTAACTGGTATCCTTAATGAGAAGTCATTTTTTAAGGTCATGCAGTGGATTGTTTCCACCAGGAGAGGGCATTGTATGACCTTTTGTGACTTGTTACCAGTTGCTGTCAGTGGTTGAATGAACACTGTCACTGACTGGCAATTAGGTTTGAATTTTGCACATTTACTGTGTAAATATCAGAGCACAAGTCCCCAGATGACATGAAGTCCACTTGAAATATGAAAAAAGTAAAAAAAATGATTTTTTATTTTTAATAGAATCTCATCCAATAACGCCTTGAATAAACGATGTTGGAGAGCTTTTGCTCGAATCGAGTTAATTAGTTTGACCACCAGTGTCATGACATGAGAGAAGTCCAAGACTTTCCTAACCAAGGCCTGCTGATGAATTACGCAGTGATAATTCACAAAGTCTGGAACAGCAGGATCACTGCGGCACAGTGCTATAAAACCAGAGCATTGCCGGTGCCCCATAAGTAGTGATTGCCACCAGTTTATGAATGGGAATGCAATTTTCATCTGCATATTTTTTAAATTCGTAAAACCTCAACATTTGACGTAAGTAAAGTACTTGAGTAAAACAACCCCTGAGTGGGGTCACTAAGACAAAACTAGAAATATCTTGGAGCTTTTTTTCTGATCCACATTTTGGAGACTGAAATTACAGTTATTTGAGAATCTGTAGAGCTGACTGGAATTTGCACCTGTACTGTGACAATATCAGAGCAGAAGAGTCTCCAGATGACACAGAGTCCACTTAAAATATGAAATAAAGTCATAAAAATGTATTTTGTTTTAAATAAAATCAGCTTTATTGGTAAGTTGGTTCTCATACAAAGAATTTGCTTTGGTGTTTTGGTGCTTAACAATAAACATAGTAAATAAAAAATTTAAGACAGATAAAGACAGAGGAAATACTGCAGATCAAGAATCATAAATATAAAATTGATAATAATATCAATTCATATAAAAAGATTTGTATTTTTCATTAATAGAGTAATATATTTGTAAAATTTGCGACAAAACCTTGCTCTAACATTAATATAATGCTACAGCATTCAATCAGGTTTGGTTAAAAAATCTATTAATTTTTTTGAAAATGTACCCAGTAAATTAAAGCCATGAAAAAGGTAGTATCCCCTCTGTTGTGTGTACATGTGTTTGTTTGTGTGTCTATTTCTTTGCTGCGTTTGTGTCCCACAAAGCCCCACTAACTGCCAACTTCAGATGTAAGTGAGCAGTAAACCCAAAATCAGGCTTCAAAAAAACGGAGGGTAAAGATGAGGACTCCCAGCAGCAGACTCATACAGCCGGCGTCACTGGCAGTTGTTGTAACAGCATTACACAAACTGGTCCCACAACAGGATGGTGTACTGATGTTATCAAAACTTTGCAAGACAGGTAGGCTACTCAGGCTGTCACCAAGTGCACACAGGTTTGCAGATGCACAGCCAGAGAATGGAGAAGTATTGTCTCCAATCGTCACTAAAGATAAAAAAAAACACTGTTTACTATAGATACTATAGAAATATTTTTTTGTTAATTAAGTAACTTCAGGAAGTATTCACATCCTTCACTTAAGTTAAAGTAACAATGTTACAATGTACAAATACACTATTACATGGTTTTGGTCCTGTTTCCCTTCCAAGTACTTCAATACTGATTATCTGCCATCAAATCTGATCAGATACTTATATCCACCTAAATGTTGATTAAGTAGATTTCTGACTCAGTTGAAATTGCACCTGTAGCTACAAAACCTGACACGTCTTATTTTTCAAGAGGTTCTTTATCCAAATACAAGAGTTCCTAATTAAATGTATAGTAAAGTATAAAAGCTTGAATTATTAATATGATGTGGATGAACATTTAACTAGTAGATATAACCTGATGTGGTGCAATCAGCTAGAAGAGCATTTATCATTTGGATAACATTTGGATTTGTTGTAACTACAGAAAAACTCAGTCCACTTGCAGTTGTACGAGCCCGTTCTCATCTCAGGGCGTCATATACCGACGATTTGAGAAAGAGGCTACCTTTGGCATCAAATGAGACGCTGTCGGAAGCTTCTCTATGAGACGCTCTGGGGGCATCCCGTACAGACCAGAAGTGCTAGCTACGTTCGTGATAAAGGTGTTGACAGCCCCCCGAAGCCCCTACCCTTACCACAACCATCAGAAATGTTAGTACCTAAACCTAAGTCACTGAATGTATGCATGTCGACCGGCTAACCCTGCAGCTGCGCACATTGGCTGTGAGATACAGGTAACAGGTAGGGTTTGCCTCCCTTGTGTTGCTGCAATGTAGGAAACGGGGGAAACGGGGGAAACGGGGGCGATTCATATGGACGCTGAAGAGTACTTTTAGCGTAAAAACCTTACGCTTTGTCACGCTGTCTGAAAGCATCAGTTATGACGCATTGAGATGAGAACGTGTTGGTCATACAGAGTGGAGCTTCATAAACCTCATAAACAATCTTTGGCTGAGGACATATGCTGGCTTGCAGAGTACTTCAGTCTCAGTTCAGTTTAGTTTAGGTTAATGACAAAACATTAAAATACAAGCACATTCATAAGAAATCGTGCAGATTTGTGAAAAGGGTCAACCTAGTACGCTGTCTGAAGTTTATATATGGGCCCAAATACTAAGATAGTAGACATGTATTTGAAGTACTAATATATTGTGTAGATAAATACTACAAATAAATAAAATACACACAATACAGTATCTACAGTAGTAGTACAGAAAATCCTAAGAGCTAAACTACCCTAATCCTAACTACCCAGTGGTACCAAGAAATTAAATACAGTACATCAGTCTTCAATTAATAGGAAAATACAATTGAGAAAATGGAAATAACTGTACAATTTAAACCATTTCAGAATGGAAAGACTAATTTAAAAACTAGTTTAGAAATCAGCAGCCGTTATAGTTACAAAGTCTGTACTACATTATACATTGTACAGGCATTGTAAAAGATATTATATTAGATGGTAGATTGTGTAATTTGTTTTGTTTATATTTAAAGATAACTTATTGCATTGAAGTCATCCACCACAGTCATTTCCTCATTCAGATTATTTTGCTTTTTTGTTACTAATACTAGAATAATTCAAAAAATCATTAATATACTGTATAAAGAGCAGTGGTCCTAATGGATCCCTGGGGCAGCCCGCAATTATGGTTTTACTTTGAGATTTATGACCATTCACATGTACATATTGCTCCCTTCCATTTATATAGCTTCTCAACCAAAGAGCGGTTAAAGTCTTTAACTGATCCCACAAATTTTCTTTGCATTTGGAGCGAAATGCTCGAAGTGTAGAGCCAAGCTGTGGTACAGGAGCGCAGCACTGCAACAACGGAGCAGGCTGAAGCGCCAAAACACAGAAGTGTTCAGTAAAGAAAGGATGGGATTTTGATCTGCGTTACTTGAGTCGATTCATTCAAATTTTTACTGCACTTACGAGACACTTAGCTCACAAGAGGAGACACAGTTTCATGAGAGCGAGACGAGATTTAAACGCTATTTTTAGGAAATCACCAATGCTGAATTATATAAAAATTCACAAAAAACACTTCATTTCCGGTGTTCTGGTGAATTTTTCAGAGAAGAAACAAAATTTAGGTGGCAGGTGACAATTCAAAATTTAAAACCATGACAGAATATAATGCAGTGCAGCTCTCGGGCATTCTGTATTTCTTGCAGATCTGGTTTCTCCTGTAGATCAACTTTTCTCATGTAATATCATCCCTGCTGAGTCAAAACACATGTAGGCATGATTTAGTCTTCCCTCTTTTTTGTGTCTTTTCTTTGGAGAAGTAACCTCTTTAAATGTGCATGTGGCACCTTTTCACTTCAGTGATAAATTATTTCATTTTATGTGCTCATGCTCACAATATTCTGCACATTCAAAATCTCTCCCACATATCTGTGACATGTCGAGAAAAAAGTGTAATATTTCAAGACTAACACCATCACTGAATGACAATTCATAATATTTTTTAAAAGTCTACCTGCCCTACACATTACACATTCTTGCTCTGCTCATATGGTAGTTTCCTCTTCAGACCGAACCATCTGGACTCACAGGCAGAGCAGGTTTACTTGATTACTATCACAGCATACGCCAGTGTCGCATCAGCTGGGCAGAGTTAATTCGCTCAGTGAGTCGACTTTATCAGTTATACATAGATTTGTTTTTCACTGCGTGAGAAAATTGATGTGTGACATGACAACATGTGAAAAATGTCAATTACGTGAGTCTCACCAGACAGCTTCTAGTTAATGCTGTGTAACTGGTCAGGATGGAACTTATATTAGTGCTACTTTACCTACTGCGGGCTTGTTGGATCTATAACGTTCTTGTAAAATGATCTGTCATAAAATCTTAATCTGTACCATAGCTGTGTACAACTGTAATGCAGTGCAAGTTCAATAATTACCATTGAAATGTAATTGATTAGATGTACAACATAACAATATAACAGAAATGTAAGTAAAAGTATCAATATCTCAACATTACTTTCCACCACTGGTTGATTTTCCACAACTCAAAATTATCTCACAACCCATGTGGAGACAAACTATGTTCAATTATTTATCAGAAAGACTCACCATTCAATTTAAAGCAGCGGTCCTCCACTCCCTTACATTGTAATTGAGAGTTGCATTGAGAGGTGGTGGCGTTACAAGTGAAACACTTTAGGCTGTTTGGCTGAGCAGAAGGGACTGAAACAGAAAAGAACGACAGAATTTATTTGAGGAAGAGAAAACATTTGTGTCACAAAGTAGAACGTGTCAGTAGATGGCAGGAGTCCAGTGTTCTTTGTTCTGTTTTTTATCTGTTTGTATATTTTCTCAAATTAAATGAGCTACTTATCAATTTGGACTTACTAGGTACATTGTCTGTGTTGCAGTTATCTGTGTTGCAGCACTGAAGAGATGCAACTATCTGCACAAGACCCGCGTTAAATGAAAATGTCTGAGAGCCTGTAGCTGGACACACGGAGGATGGTGCACACGCCTTGATGATTTGTGAGACTGTAACTCCAAATGAAGGGGCTACAAAATCAAAGTGCAGTTTGTTAATGTTGGAAGTCAGAACACATAACTGGCATTAAATGTATTTCACTGAAAAGTAAGAGATCACATGAAGAAAACATTACTTTGAATCAAAGCTGTTGTACACATGGTCTCTGTCAGACATGTTAATAGTTCTGTGGTTGAACAGTCTGGATTTTGGCAGCTTTGACACTGAAGTGCTCCAGCTGCAATGGGGAGAAAAATTGTCAACTCAGTGATCACATCACAAGTCAAATGTCAAATCAAACGTCTGATGAGTTTAGTGTTACAGGTTTTGATGATCTATAAAGGTTGAAATGTCTTTTTCTTCTTCAGCCATTGTGTCATTTAAAAAGACACAATGGCTGTTACAAACAGTAGTTATTTCCAGTCTCTTTTCAGTAGGATCAATACAGTCTTAGACAATTTTAATAAATTTGTTTCTGTTTGAAAAAACTTTTCTGGCAAACTGAAAAATGTCTTCAAACTTTTAAACTATTCTCCCTGCAGAAACTCTAATGTGATAATAAAAGCAGATACCTGTGCTGGAGAGCGCCCAGATGAGAGTCAGAGAAAGGATCATCATGATGATAAAGTAAGTACTGTGGAATAGTTTTCCGGGATGTAGATACTGAACCTTAAATACACTGTACATGTGTTGAATACATGCAAAACTCCTGTTTTGAAAGTGTAACCAGACCTCCTCTTTTGTCATTGTGTCAACACATTTTCCTACCCTCTTTTTAATTAACGTTTACTAGTGCAGGATTGGGCACCAAATCAAAAATATTAAATATTCTTTTATATTTTATTTCTACAGTAACCTACTTTCTGAAAATATTGTTATAATATAGTTGTTTCGTACTGTTGAAAGGTGCTATACAAATACAGTTGCCTTGCCCTCACATGCACTACAACAATACCTAGCTAAAAAAATATTTTTATTTGTAGCTGGTCAAGATGGAACAACAATCCTTATATATATACCATTCACATTTTAATGCATCAGTAATTAGAATCATTCTGAAATATTAAGTATGTACTACAAAGTAATAGGTGCATTAAGAGGTGATTGGGTTACAAGAGGAACACTGTAAGCTTTATCCAGGATACAAAATTGAAATTGAGCATGTCAGAAGATGGCAGAATGCCAAAGTTGTCATCAAAACAAAAAGTGCAGTTTGTTGATGTTGTTGAAAAGCGCACATAACTTAGCAGAATTTCACTGAAAAGTACTGGATGAGATGAAGAAATTATTACTTAGAATGGAAGCTGACATCTTAATGCAACTAATGCAAATGATTTAACAATATTTTGTTAATATCCTAATAATATAATGTACGTTTTAGAAATGTAAGTCTATGAAAGAGGCCATTCTGCATAAAGAGTTTCATACTTTCATGCTTGATACGGAAGCCCATTTAGATGATGATATATTTACTTAAAGGTGCGGTAGAATGCAGAACTGTATTTACCTTGGCAAAGTTGAATAAAAAGAGTTCATTACATATAACAGACACAGTGTCACCATTGTTTCCTCCTTTTATATGTAAATCTTGTGCATGCAAAAGACCCCGAAAAACAAGCAAATGCCAACAAGCGCTCGATATGATGTAACATCTCAATCCATCGAGCTAGAGCTGGAGGTTGTTCAGGATGTTTCACACTGCTTTTGTGATAATG
>NW_025742692.1:0-7879 GCF_021292245.1 Micropterus dolomieu | reverse complement strand
CATTCATTACACAATATGAATAAGCTATGCAGACAGTTGTAAAGAAAGAACATATTTTTCTTCTGTTCTCTACTTGTTATAGTTACACAGTATTAGGGGTGTGGGCTGTATTAAAAGTATCCACTGTTCTCCCATGCTCTAACACACAGTAACGATGAAATGTGCGCTGTTCTCACATTCTTCCTCTGTATGTACACATAAACAACAAGGCAGGGAAATATAAAAGGAATTTATTTTATTGTTTGGGTACATTATTGTTCAGTGTACATGCTCACATCTGAAACAAACTTTACGTGCTTGATAACTCTCCCACCCCGCAGACATCTACACACCAATACCGATTTATATTTTTAGCGGCAAGTGCTATGTAGCTCCACATAGGGGACACAGGAAGTGACATATAGCACCTTCATGCGGCGTCGGAACCGCGTAGCAAATTCACAGCCGCACCGGCAGAGCTCCAGAATGTGCAACTCGGCCGGCTCACACCCGGACGCGCTACAAGTGCGAGGGCCCGCCCAACGCTGCTTGCAACTTTAATCTTTTCTTTAACTTTTAATATGTCTAATCAAAAGAAAAATCTATTTACGCGTATTGTAATCAAATCTTCCCACAATCAAACCTTAATTGTCAAACGGTTGTACCATTCTTATTTTTAAGCACTTGATAAGAAGGAAAACAATTGTCAGTAGTTAGACTTTGAGGCTAGCATGTCAGACGATGGCATGTAAAACTTATTTTGTCAAATTGGGGGAGCTCGGGTTACATGAGGATAGCTTTGCTTAACCCTAAAACAATCTTTGCTCAGGAGCTGGGAAATTTAGTCAATTTAGTTATTTTTAACTTTAAATTTGATCTGTAAAATTGCTCGAGTAGTATAGGATGACAATTTTTATCATCATTTCTAAAGGAAGGGCCATAAAGTATTGGTTACAAATAAAATGAATAAAGTCAGGTGACCTTGCTGAAAATTAAAACACTGCAAAATTAACTTATTTAGATTCTTTTCAACAACAAATACACCAACATGGTAGCATAACTACTCAAATGGAGGCAAACGTAATCAAGTAACTAAAAGATTAGTTAATTAAACAAGGTAATGCTTTGAGTTTTGAGGAGAGTACTCTTTTGTTTACTCAACAGAGTTCAGGGCTGTCCTCCTGGTGTTCTGGAGTTCCTCCAGAAATTCAAGGGAAATTCAAGTATCCAGTAGCATACGAAACATACATACATTAAACCTATATTAAAATTAAATTAAAATAACTTATAACACAGTAGCCACAGTAAAACAGTGCAAGAACAGTAAACAGTGCAAATGGAGTGCAGATGGAAGTAAAGAGTACAGATTTTGTCTATTGTCCTCCCTGCCATGGCTAGGAGCTGTTGTACAGTCTGATGGCCAGGGGGACAAAAGAGTTTTTAAGTCTGTTGGTGGAGCTGGGCTGGGACAGCAGTCTGCCACTGAACACACTCCTCTGCCCAATGAAGGTGTTGTGCAGAGGGTGGTGGGTGTTGTCCAGTATGGACAGCAGTTTGTCCAGGGTCCTTCTTTCTGTCACTGTCACCAGCTGCCACTGTCTCTGAGCCCACCACTGAGCCAGCTCTCCTCACCAGTCTGCCCAGTCGACCGGCACCTCTCTTCTTGCTGCTTCCTCCCCAGCAAACTACAGCATAAAAGAGGACGCTGGCCACCACAGACTGGTAAAACATCTGCAGCAGTTTTTTGCAGATGTTGAAGGACCCCAGTCTTCTCAGGAAGTACAGACGGCTCTGCCCTTTCCTGTGGAGAGTGTCCATATTTTCTGTCCAGTCCAGCTTGTCATCCAGCTGCAGCCCCAGATATTTGTAAGTCCTGACCATCTCCACATTGACCCTCTCGATGGACACAGGTTGGAGATGTGGTTTCTTCCTTCTGAAGTCCACCACCATCTCCTTGGTCTTGGAGGTGTTCAGCTGTAGATGGTTGGTCCTGTACCACCTCACGAAGTCCTCTACCAGGCTCCTGTACTCCTCCTCCTGTCCATCCTTGATGCAGCCAAGTATCACAGTATCGTCTGAGTATTTCTGCATGTGGCAGAGCCCGGTGTTATACTGGAAGTCAGATGTGTGACAAGGTGAAGAGGACAGGAGAAAGCACGGTCCCCTGTGGTGCTCCGGTGCTGCTGACCACAGTGTCTGACGTGTGGCCCTTCAGTCTGACGTACTGTGGTCTCTCTTCCAGAGCCCTGGGACCCTCCCCAGCTGCAGGCTCAGTTTGAAGATATGCTGGAGTGGCTCCCCCAGTTCAGCAGAACAGGCTTTAAGCATCCTTGGACACTGTCCGGGCCTGCTGCTTTCCTTGGACGGCCTCCTCAGCTCTCTGCTCACCTGATCCTTCGTGATGGTGGTGGGGAGGGGTGTTGAACTGTCCATGTGTGTGGAGGGTGAGGGTGGTCTGCAGTCTGAAAACCTGTTAAAAAACAGGTTTAGCTGGTTTGCTCTCCCAGCATCCCCCTCTCCTGCAATACTGCACTGAGAATGACTGAGAATCTTCACAGACACATAGATATGTATAGTTAAGAACATTTAAAAAAGTAATAGCTGAGACAGTTGAACATATCCTCCTCTGTGACACCACAGGGGAGAGGGGGTTGGAACATTCAATATTTGTATATACAAAGGGATACTCCTTGTCTCACCTGTGACATAATCCAGGACAGCCGAACTTTCAATGTAAAAAGGACTGCAGTCTCCAAAGACTCAAAGCATTTAATTAAGTTAATTAAATCTTTAGTTACCTGATTACGTTTGCCTCTATTTGAGTAGTTATGTTAACATGTTGTTGATATTAGTGCTGAAAAGAAACTTTTGCAGTGTTTTTATTTTCAGCAAGACACTCCTTCATCTAAAGTAATCTGCTTGTTCATAATACTTTCCTACAAAATTCCTTTAGAAATGATGACAAAGGAATGTTTTACTATACTCTTAACCGCCAGCTTGAATTTAAGGATGAATCAACAATAATTCCCCAGTTCCTAAAGAGAGATAATCTTGGATTAATCTAAACTTTACTCATGTAACCTGAGCTCCCCCAAGTGGACGAAATAAGTATTACATACCCTTGTTGGAAATGCCGTTAAATGTATAAATATCCTGACCAATAATGTGACAATTGTTTCCTGTTACCAAATGCTTAGAACAGTACAACCGTTTGACCATTGTGGTTCGATTGTGGAAAATATTTGAATAGAATACGCGCAAATAGATTTCTTTTTAAACATTAAGTTTAGAGAGTCGACCAGTGAAACAGGCCCTTCTGTTTCGATTGAAGCTACACACGTGAAGTGCCGAGACATCGATCTGCCCTTCAGTTTGTTTTATTTTCTTTATTTCTTTTGTTTGTTAAAGTTATCAGTCCGTTAAGTTACACTGGACTAATTCCATTTTAAGCCTTTTTCGTCGAGCCAACTTCACCGAGGTCAGACCAAGCCACGTGGTCTCGCCAGCTACAACGAAGGAAACCTGAAAACAGCCGAATTGCCAGACGGAGGAGGCGTTTTCAATCAGACACGGAGAACCCCGGAGAATCTCTATCAAAAAGGCCAGGATCGGCAGCTAGTGGGACCAGCAACAGGCCAAGCAGGCCGCCAGCAAGCAGTAAGACCCAACACATCTTCTGTGATCAGATATTTCCCTTTTTGAACTCCTAAACCCATAGCGTTAACTTACTTTCATTAGTTTTCCTATGCCGTATGAGTCAAATGCTTCCCACAATCGAACTCCATTTCTCATTGTTCAGCAATTGTTTATGTTGCCTGTATCCAACCATCTTTTTATCACAGTAGTTAGAGAATAAATTCACTGTAATATAATCAAGAACTGTGTGTATTGCCTATTTCTACGTCCCTGCCAAGAGAATTGACCCTTTAGATATGAGACTGACTGACTGATTTAAGATAATTGAGCGATTATTAACTAACTGATCACTAGTGATAATTGTATAATTATTAAAAACTACCTAGAGGTCCAGAGACTCTAGGATTATAACAACTCCGGTGGTGCTCTGAAACGAGGAATAAAATTTGATTTTATGAATATTAAAATTCATAATTGGGTATCAATTCTCAAAGATTTATTAAAATGTATAACTAAATTTTAGGTTTGCTACAATTATACCATCAACAACAAATCCCACAATAACCCAAGGCAGAGATTCAGGAGGCATGATTATATGGTGTAAAACAGAACTGAGCCAGTGTCACGCTCTGCCGGTTGGCCATCCTTTGTGTTGCACTTTTGTGTTTAGTTAGTGTTATTTTGGTCTGTTGGGTTTTGGGGGTCTGTCTTGTCTTTCGTCTAGTGTTCGGTCTGTTACCCCAGTGATCCCTCTGCATGTCTGTCTCTGTTTTCCCCTGCTCTCTCTCTCTCTCTCTCTCTCTCTCTCTCTCCCTACCTGTGCCTCGTTAGCCTCATGTCTTTCACCTGTGTTGCTCCCGCCCTGCTCGTTAGTCCCTGTGTATATATACCTGGTGTTTCTGTCTTGTCTTTGTCTGGTCATTGTTCATGTTACCCCCCAGTCTGTCGTGCGTTGCCTGCCTGCCTGCCTGCCTGCCTGCCTGCCTGCCTGCCTGCCTGCCTGCCTGCCTGCCTGCCTGCCTGCCTGCCTGCCTGCCTGCCTGCCTGCCTGCCTGCCCGCCCTCCCTGTACTTTTGGATTTCTGTTATTCAGCCACTCACCTGTAAGTGTGCTCGCTTTTGGTTATATTAAATCCCTTCGTTGAACTATACCTGCTCCGCTCTGTGTCCTGCGTTTGGGTCCTCCAACCTGCCTCCACACCACGATTGTGACAGCCAGTCCATCACAGTTATTAAAGAATTTTATATATGGTTGAAAATGAACAAACAGATGATTTGTGCTAAGCAACATGTCTACTTGTGTGCCATCTATATACCTCCATCAGAATCCCCCTACTACAACCCAGATATTTTCTCTAGGCTTGAGGAGGAAGTTAAACATTATAAAACCATGGGAAATGTATTAATCTGTACGAACTTGAACGCTCGAACAGGGGAAAGAGCTGAGACAAACACTTAACTTGGAAGCACCTGCTTCCCCCTCCCTCAATGTCCTGCTAGAAGAGCTTTGAAAAGCTTACTAATACAAGTGGTATGCAGCTTCTACAGCTCTGCCGTACGCTGGGTCTGTACATAGTCAACGGCAGGCTACGAGGGGACTCTCTGGGTCGCTACACTTACAGCTCAGCTCTTGGCAGTAGTACGATAGATTATTTCATTACAGATCTAGATCCAATGTCTCTCAGAGCTTTCACAGTCAGCCCCCTCACACCCCTCTCATACCACAGCAAAATCTCTATCTGAAAAGGGATCAGTCTAACACTGGGGCCCCTAGAGCCTGTGAACTGTTTAACAGCACATACCCATACAGATGGACCACAGACAGCGTGGGGGTATACCAAAAGGCACTGGAAAATCAAAACATACAAGATTTAACTAATTTTATTTCTAACTGAAACATTTCCCCAGAATTCTGGTGTAAATTCTGGGGAATCAATTAAATATTTCATCATTATTACTAATTTAAAAGCCTCTAAACCAAAACCTCAACAAATGAACAGTAACAAATGGTTTGACACTGAATGCAAAAACTTTAAGGAAATTATCAGATGAAAAGCATAGGGACCCAGATAACCACAACATACGCTGTCAATATGAAGCCACACATATGAAACAATGCAAGTACACCCTAAAAACTAAGAAAGAACAACACCGCAAGAACCAGCTCTGTGAAATTAAGGAATCCTTAGAGTCCAACCAGTTCTGGGAGAAATGGAACAATTTAAACAAAACCCAGCAGGATGAATTGGCGATCCAAGACAGAAATACTTGGATTAATCACTTTAGTGAATTATAAAGTAATATTACAAAAAATGATGATCAGTACAAGATATTCACAAAATATTATTCACAAGATATTCTCTGGAGGCAGTGATAAAAAACAAGGAAGGAAGTAAGAGTTCACAAAAAGTGCAATGAAAACAAAAGTGCAATCAATAAAAGAGAATTGTAGGGGATAGAAGAAGAGCACAGGACGTGCATGTTAAAGGTTAGGAGTTAGAGGTGTTATAAGAGGAAGTGTGGAAGAGATGAGTTTAAGAGCTTCTTGACGTTAGAGAGGGACGCCCCTGCTCTGATGGCGTGTGGTATCTCATTCCACCATCGTGGTGTTACAGATGAGAATAGCCGGGACTGGGATTGCTTTGTGTGAAGGGATGGCAGAGCGGCGTTCGGAGGAGCGTAGCGGCCGAGAAGGATTATTATGGAGTTTAGGTAGATGGGTGCAGACCCCGTAGTCACTCTGTATGCAAGCATTAGTGACTTGAATTTGATTCTGGAGGCCACGGGGAGCCAGTGGAGGTCACTGAGTAATGGAGTGAGTCTTTTTGGGCTGATCAAAAACCAGACCTGCTGCTGCGTTCTGAACCATTTGTAAGGGTTTCATCGCACAAGCTGGAAGACCTGCTAGGAGGGCACTGCAATAGTCGAGGTGAGAGATAACCATGGCCTGTACCAGAAGCTGGGTGGCGTACTGAGTGAGGTAGGGCCTGATTTTCCTTATGTTGTATAGAGCAAAGCGGCATGACCGAGACAGCAGCAACATGGTCTGAAATGGACAGCTGGTCATCAATCATGACACCCAAGTTTCTCACCACCTTGGTTGGAGTGATGGTAGAGAAGTCAATTTGTAGTGTGTTATGGTGGATAGATTGCTTGGCTGGAATGACCAAGAGTTCAGTCTTTTTTTTTTGAACAATGTATTTATTAATTTTGAAAATACAAAACTGCAAAGAAACACTATTACAGTTCGACAGTCATTCCCCATCCCAACACCCCCCCCCCCCCCCCCCCCCCCCCCCCCCCCCCCCCCCCCCCCCCCCAGAACATTTCACTCTTTTCCATACAAAATTACACACACAAGGCATCAGACTAAACTAAATGCCAAACAAATATTGCCGGGTACCCAAAAATCAATTATGCATTATTGTACTTTTCACATAGGTTACATTTACCAACAAAACACTGTACACATATACATGTAAAGTTACACACTAATGGGTAGTTACACCTCCTGTAAAAAATGACCAATATTATTATTGTTAATGTAGTGATTAAATGGCTTCAATATTTCTTCATATACATACATTTTTGTTTTTAATAAAATGTTATTTTTTCCAGGGCCATACATTGTGCCATGGAATTAATCCAAGCTCCAATTACTGGCGTATCAGGCTTTTTCCAGCTAAGAGCTATCATTCTTTTAGCTTGTAATATAGCAAAGTCTATAAATTTACGCTGCTGGTGATTTATTGCAAGGTTCTCTGGATATGAGTGCAGCATAATCATTTTTGCATCTATAGGAATATTCAAAGACAATATTATCTTTGTAATACTAATCACTTCCACCCAAAAGATGGAAGAAAGAATGATCCCTGAGCTTCTCCGCATTTAAAGCATGTATCGGGGACATTTTTATTAAACCTATTTAGTTTGACAGGAGTTATGTAAGTCTGCATATTGAAGTAGTTTTAAACTAACATTACCTGACTGTCTCTGAGAGTTTGTACAGACTTTTCTCCATTCATCCTCAGATATCTCCTCTCTCAATCCCACCTTCCATAATTCAAGTTTCGGTGTTGTTGATTCATTAGACCCTGATGCAAGCCAGTTGTAAAAAGCGATATTAATCCTTTATTGTTGCATTTCTTTGTAATTAATTCCTCCAAAGAAGAAAGTACTGGCAGGTGTAATGATTGGTTCTGCATAGAGAGAACAAAACTCCTTATCTGTAAATATTTAAAGAAATGTTTTCTTGGAATATTATA
>NW_025742691.1:13648-27664 GCF_021292245.1 Micropterus dolomieu | reverse complement strand
TACTTTTTTATAACTTGAAAAAAGATTATTGAATCATAAAAATGAAGGAATGTGGTAACAAACAGTGTATTAAGTGATCTGGTTATAATTGAAAGATTATAATTGATTTATTAATTTAAATGTTTGTGTTTATTTTATTTTGTTGCTGTAAAAACAAGTGAGGTGAAAGCAAGATAATCTAATACTAATACCGTAGTTGGTTGGATTTTAGACATTAAAAGGTTTCAGTTCTCAAAAAAAGGAAATATTTAGAAACTGAAACCTGCGTGACGATGTGCAAAAATCTAACAGCACATGAAAAGGTCTGCTGGTTTGTCTGTCAAATGATGTATATGAAAGGGCTCTTATGTATCATGATCAATCTAAGATTAGACGTTTGAAACCACTGAACTATAAATGCTGTTTATTGTTCAGCTACTTCTTCTCTGAGGAGTTGTTTTATTAAAGCTCTGTGGAACAAGCAAGATGCAGATTTAGTAATATGATTTCTACATTCTCTGCTTAGAAATATTTTTTCTAATCAAACATGTGTTTCTCACAAAGTGTAACTGTACTGAATCATTTTCTTGTACTACTTGAAGTAATGATTTTAGTCATATGTGATAAATTCAGTAAAGATGAGTCCTGTAGGATTTTGTACAGCTGTTCAAGTCTCTGAGTCTCAAGCACAATAATAAACAGCAGAATCTTCAGACCGTTCATGTGCAGATACAGCTGCTGTCTGCTGTTGTCTCTGGAGATGTTAAACTGTGTGTCAACTGTTCTCTGTCTTCCTCTCTGCAGTCAGATAAGTAGAGGTGGAAGACATCTGAGTTTTGCATTGACTCCTCCCTATAGTGTGGAACTGGATTTAACTTGGATCTCAGTTATTGTAGTGGCGATTGTACCACAAAAAAAGCCACTTGAGGGAATTGAAAGTCTTCTCCAACTTGTAATGGTGCAAAAAATCAGGTCTGCCATGGCATGCAGTTAACACTTTATTTTATGTAGATTAAAATGACCTACTAAACATTGCTGCTTGCATGCTCAAAAGTATGCAAAAAACAATAAACATGATATGAACGGTAAGACATGACAAAATCCATCACGAATATACACACATGCACACATGCACGATTGAAAAACTGCGTGGCTTCCCCAGATCCTAATTCCCCCTCGCTGTTCATTTAGCCTATGTAACCACAGATTCCTTGCCTATGCCCCCTAGTGCGCAGGTGGAAGAGCGTCACCCCTGTACAATTTACCACAAACACATATGTTGTATACAGTATGTGTGTGTTGTGTATATATAGCACACATCCAAATTGGCTACAACTGTCACTATTTGGTAAAACTGGAGAATGAATGTTCTGTACACAATAAGATAAGATCAACCTTTATTTGTCTCACAGGTGAGAAATTTCAGACATTTTACATTTTCAGACAAATTACAGGTGCAAGTGGATAGCATAAAATAAAGTGATAAACAATGAATTATACAAACAAATATCAGAGACATAAATTATACAGTACTAAAATATACTTTAACAACTATTTAGAAAGTGCAAGGTTACGATGTGCATGTTCACATGCTTATCCTGGTGAGTTTACAACAGATTAAAAATATTAAAATGTTAAATAATCCAAAGTGACATTGTGCATTGATTATTGCTCAGTTGTGGTTTCTGTGAACTGTGCCGATTATAAAGTCTCAAAGCTGCAAGAAGAAAAGATCTTTTGAATCTCTCCTTCACCCTGCGTGGATGTATCAGTGGGGTGGGACGAGCTCTCCAACATGGAGGAGGGCTTTGTTCTCACCCTCCTCTCTCCCACCACCTCCACTGGCTTTAGTGAGAATCCCTCTTCCTGTCTGTCGTTGTGATGCTGCTCCTCCAACAGTCCTAAAAAAGGTCCTCAGGAGTGTAGACTTCAAAAGACCTTAGTCTCTTGAGCAGGGACAGTCTCTTCTGGCTCTTCTTATAGAGGGTGTTAACAATGTCTGTACAGTCCAGTTTGTTGTTGACCTGGGAACCAAGATACCTGTTAGAGTCCAATGTCTTGATGTCTAACCCCTGACATCCCCATCAGAGATGAGTCCAACAATGGCAGAGTCATCAGAGAACATCTGGAAGTAGCAGTCTGAGGTGTAGAAGGTGAAAAGGAAGGCTGCCAGTACTATTCCTTGTGGCACCACTGTGCTACAGATCACCATGTCAGACTGACAGTCCTTAATCCTCATAAACTGTGGTCTGCTGGTGAGGTAGTCCAGGATCCAGGCTGAGAGGTGAAGATCTACTCCAGTGTTCTCCAGCTCGTCTCTCAGCAGCGCAGGCTGGATGGTGTTAAAAGCACTGGAGGAATCATGAAACATGATCCTCACAGAGCTTCCAGCTTTTTCCAGATGGGAGAGGGATCTGTGGAACAGGTAGATAAGGGCATCGTCCACTCCGATGCCAGGCCGGCAGGCAAACTGCAGCAGGTCCATTGACGAGTTCACCTGGGGACAAAGATATCTGAGAACCAGTCTTTCTAACATCTTCATCAAATGAGACGTCAGATTCACTGGTCTGTAGCTGTTCATGTCCTGAAAGGTGATGGTCAGACGTTGACCTGGCTTCACAGTCACAGAGGCTGGCTGTGTCAACTGTTCACACTTCACACCTGTTAAAAAAAGAAAATGTTTTGTAACAAACGATCACGTTATACTGCAAAAGAAGAACTGCTGACTTTGACAAATCCAGAGAGACTCACATCCAGCTGCCAACAGCAGCAGCAGAGCTACAGAAAACATGGTTTATGTTGAAAGTGACGTGCTGTGAACTCCACTGACAGCCTGATGGGAAGTTTTTATAGCTGAGTAACAAGGAAGGTCACTGAGTTTGCATAGAATCAAACACATGAAGCATCAATGTTGGTCTAACTGGAGCCAATAGAAGAGGCTGTTGACTGTTATTATATCTGCAGAGTGAAAACATGCCTGGAAATCACCTCTGCTTTACATGTTTTAATTTCACTACACACTAAACTGTAAGATTTTGAAAATGTCCCTGTATTTGCAGAAAAGAAATAATAAACTTTGCTCTTATACAGAACTAATAATACCTACAGGTATTGACCACAATTCAATTTTAAAACATTATGTACATTATTATCTAACTGCAACAATGACAACGATCATTATTAATTAATTATAATTTTAAATATGAATATTAACATGAATCATGGATAATGGACAACATATTTATTAAAATCAGCAAACAAAGAGCAACCACCAAGAATGTTGCTTTCTATAAGCCATGTTTACAGTATGTTTTGAAATGATTAAAACTTAAAACTTAAAATATGATTCCTGTGATAATTGATGATTAACTCTAAGCATTTGAGCACAGCATTTTATTTATTACCTTTTTTGCTCACTTATTGTACTTAATGTATTTGCTGCAAACAGAAATACAGTGACAGCAGCCAGGATCATGTAAATAGTAGGAAAGCAGCTGCTCGGGATCAGAAATGTAAAAAACTTAATTCTTAACCTTGGATGGTAGTTAATGAATGTATATGTTAGTTTTTATAATGATCCCCACATTTTACCTTTATGTGTGGCTCTGTCAGAAATAAAAACCTGTCTTAATCAAATTTCATGCAATGTGGTTTATAGTTTTTTATATTATTCATATTATGGCCAAATAAAATACATATGTAACAAAAAAATTTGTAGGGAGAGAATATAAAGCTTTTCTTTATATTCGTATACAAATCACTTTATTGCTGTTTAATTGCATCAAATTGTCATTAGTCTCTACACATCTTTTCTAAACATTAATCTGCAGTTCACCACAATTATTATTTGAATCCCATGTTATTATGCTTTCTACAAACATCAAAAAAAATCATCAAAAACCTAGCTATATAAATTATTTATCTCCATACACAATATATGTGGGATTCAAGTAATTCACTTTGTTTGTAAACGTTAAACGTAAATATCCTGCCATCACTCCACTTTCACTCAAAATTGGTTTTAATTAAGTCTGTGATGGAAAGAGATTTTCTCACCTTTTAGTTGGTTTGTATTTTTTGTAATTATTATTATATCTCTTGAAATGTAATGTTAAAGCCAGTCATATATCAGTGGCACTCAAATGTCTGTGTTTTGTATCATTTTGAATGATCTGAGGACGTTAGTCATGTAAGACCGTCAGGGTCTATCAGCCAAGTGAGGATGACTTAGAAATCACAGAAAATGTCCATCTTTAATCACAGTCTCACAAATACAAGTAGACACAATAGCTCCTTCAGGCTTCCTGCTGTTCATCTTGAGATCTACTTCTTGTCTGACGAGATGAACTGACACTGACAGATGAAGCTGCAGTCACTGCTGAAGGTAAACACCTTATAGTCAAACTTTACTGTTCAAAATGTACTGAATCAAGTTAACGCATGACTTTTGTTTAGGGTAGAAAAGTGTCAGTCAGTTAAGAGCAATGAGAATACCAGATTTGAGTGTCTCTTTTTAGAAACAGAGGAGAGGGAATCATGATGCTGACTGCCCTCTAGTGAAAAAATTATTCATATAATAATATATTTTATATATGTATATAATATTATTGTTCACTCTGATGATATGACTCCTGCCCATTGTCAGCTGGGATTGGCTCCAGCCCCCCACGACCCTGTACACAGGATAAGCTGTATATACATTCATATAGAATAAATTATGTACTATAAATACTAAGAAAAAGCAGCCTGAAGGATGAGTCCTGTAGGTTTTTGTACAGCTGCTCAACCATCTCCAGTCACTGTGAGTCTCGAGCACAATAATAAACAGCAGAATCTTCAGTCTTCAGACTGTTCATCTGCAGATACAGCTGCTGTCTGCTGTTGTCTCTGGAGATGGTAAACCGGCCTTGAACTGATTGAGAGTAGAATGTGCCGCTACTATCTTCATAGATAAAAGCAATCCACTCCAGTCCTTTTCCAGGAGCCTGTCTGACCCAGTTCATCCAGTAGCTGCTGAATGTGAATCCAGAGGCTGTACAGGTCAATCTGTGGGATTCTCCAGGCCTTTTAATCACTGGTTCAGATTCTGTCAGAGTCTGACCATCAACACCTGTCAAGATAAAAAAACACCAAAGGAAATAAGCTGGTAACACAGATATAATCTATGTAAAAGATCAGATAATATTTTCACCTGCCCAGCAGACAGTTAAAAGCAGCAGTCCTGTCCTATAGTCCATCATGTTAAACTGTGTGTCTACTGTTCTCTGTCATCCTCTCTGCAGTCAGATAAGTAGAGGTGGAAGACATCTGAGCTTTGCATTGACTCCTCCTCACAGTGTGGAACTGGATTTGATTTGGATGTTCCAGTGTATATATGCCATAGGCTACAGGTTGAAATTATTTAAGTTGTTTATTAAGCACATTCATCATGTGAAGACTGCAGACTGTTTTGGAGATGTTCTGAGCAAGATGTCTGGGTATTAAAATTTGGCCTTTGTCAACGTTGCTCAAATCCTTATGCTTGATCTTTTCTTCTTGCACCTGACACATCAACCATATTTTATTATAATTGTGATTATGATAAGTGTAATTATTATTATTGGTTGTTGTTGTTGGTGTTGGTGTTGGTGGTGGTGATATTATATTCCTTTTACTTTTTCATTCATGTCTGTTTGTCTCTGTAACAGTGAACTTGTGTTGAAGTCATTAGTGGTCTGAGGGCTCCTCCTCTGGTGGCTTCATGTTACAAGTGTTCAGGCACTGAGGGGTTTTTGTTCAGGTCTACTGCTGGTTTGTGTTATTGTTGCTCTCTGGCACAGTAATACACAGCAGTGTCTTCAGGCTGCACATTCTGTTGCTGGAAGAGTCTAAGTCAATACTGAACTTATTTTTTAGGGAATTATTGTAGTGTGTGGTGTATCATACAGATGCCAATACAATCCACTCCAGTTCTTTCCCGGCAGGCTGTCTGATCCATTCATCAACCAGGGCTGATACAGACAAACAACCATTCACACCCAGAGGTAATTTATAGTCACCAAATAATCTATGCATGTCTTTGGACTGTGGGAAAAACCAAAGTACCCAAAGAGAACTCATGCAGAGACATGAACATGTAAACCCCACACAAAAAGTTCGAACACTAGACCACAACAGAAGAGTCTATTGACTTATATCTTTATTATTGTTATTTGTTATATTGGAATTATGGTAATTCATCATATCATTGTGAAACGTAAGTTTTACCCAACATCTTGATATACTGTATTTTCTGTGTGCATGTGTCATTTTTTAAATTTAGATTAATAAAAATTAATGTAAATAAATAAAACATCCACTTATTTACAAACATACACTGAAAAAAAAAATCCTTTGGATTTACTCGATTTTAATGTGTACATCAGTCCCACATGATCAGAATGTGGCTAACTGACATAATTTTCCTGTTTTGTATTGCTTGTCAAACCAAAATACTTAATTCATATTAGACAGTTTAAAAGAATCATGTTGACTCAACATGTTATTTGTCAGTTACCATAATGCCATCATATTGTGTAGTGTTAATGTAAATCCATGATGTCCAGCGTACCTGATTATCAATTGTAACTCCAACTTGATTTCTTAATGCTAATGTTACTCAAAGGAATTATGTACCTTCAAGGTAAGGTCATTCTGTCCTAGGTATCTGAGATAAGTCTGTAAATCTTACTTGATTTGGTAAAGTTTATTCTATCCAAATGTATTGCAGACATCGGTTCGATTTAAAGTGTGCGCAGATAGTTGCACTGACAAAAAAGGCGGAGTCAGAGTTTTGCACATAATGTTATATTGAACAATACAAACTTTATCCAAAAAGAGGACTGCAGTTGTGTTTGCTGATTTCAACTGTTGCAAATTGTGCATTCCTAAGAGCAAATACAAAACATGAAAACCTTTGAACTAAACCAAATGTCTTGTGTTCAAATGTTGCTGGCACTGAAGGGCCTTTTTTTTTTAGAGCCTTTTCTTAGAAAGTTTACTCCCAAACCTGTATACTCCGATTTTCACTGTGCAAACAGGTAGCAGTATTCATTTACAAAAAACTAAGTAATCAGTTCTTCCTGAAGAACATATCTAAACCTTGTATTCAGTTGTCAGAGGATTCAAAGCAACACATACAATATATTGCAAAAGTTTTTAAGGTGACTCCGAGCAGCAAATGGAATTAACATTTTTAACAGTCAACAAGAGAAAATGATAAAGCAGTGCAAATGGTATAAGATGCCTTTGACAACAATTAAAATGTTTTGCGTCCTCATGTCGCAGGCAGTGTAGTCTCTGATGTGCCTGTTTTTTAGAGCCAGTGCTTTATTAGAAAGTTTTACTCCCAACCCTGCATACACCAGTTTAACTGCAGTACTCATTTATGAAAAAACTAAATTATCAGTTCTCCCTGAGGAATAAACATCTAAACCTTGGATTCAGAGTTGTGAGAGGACTCAAAGCAACAACACTCCGAGCAGCAAATGAAAATGGTAACAATCCATTTTTTAAACCGAGAACAAGAGAAAATGTAAAAGCAGTCCAAATGGTATAACAATACCAAAGTAGTCTTTGACGACAATTCAGATGTCTTGTGGTCTAATGTTGCTGGCAGTGTAACCTGACCCTTTGATTTGTTAGAAAGTTTACTTCCATGAAAATCTTTTGGACTACCTCGAAGGTGTACCGCAGGTCAGCAGGGTAACTCAGGTTTAAGGCATACATCAGTCCGAACAGCATAGCAACAGCTAATGCTACAGTATCCAGATCTTGCAACACCTTGATGCCTTCAAGGACAAATCCAATGTCCTCTGGTTCATCACTTGAAGCATGTTCTTTAAGAACAAAAATCCCGACAATGGTGTCTTCAATAGCCTCATTGATGGAGCCTTTATCCATGCCCTGTACCAAAAAGACAAAAGTAAATAAGACCCATTATATGTTGAAATTTCAATATCATAATAGGCTATACATTAACTCATTGGGAGAAAACCGGTAGTTCTGTGTAAAATGAGACGTTGAGCTCCCCCATATTGCCAAACTGATCCGCCCATCGAAGCATAAAATCTTCGACTATTTGGGGTCAGCCCTATAGGCAACATTTTTTTCTTCTTTAGAATACACAAAATTAGTCTGCTGTGCAGAGCAGGGGAAACCGGAGGCGAGAGTCCAGAGGACGTCACATTCCATGAAAACCACTCCCTTGGAGGGCAAAAAAAAAAAAAAAAAGCGGGAAATAGTTATTTCGCTGCTTGCCAACTGGGAAACAAGTGATACACTGTTACTATGGGTTTTTTACTTTTGCATTGCCAAAATGCTGGATGGTAGTTGTCCTTTCTGATGCACTAATCGAGAAAGAAAAGCCTGAGCTGTGTTAGGTGAGGGATTCCCCACAAGGCAAACGTAAACAGTACCGCAGTCGAGCAGCGGCAGGGACCTGTCACTTTTTGACATAGAAATGCGGATCGGATGCTGTAACATGGATTGGAAGTGCCCAACACTTGCAGTTTGTGTTCATCTTTCTTTTTCTTAAATTGAGAGGTGATCCAAATAAATTTGCGGCGTCTCTACAGGGGAGTTGCGGTGTGAGTCGTTGTGTTGGTCTGTTGTTTTGCCCTCCAGGTACCGCAAATGTCACGTGACTGAAAACTATGAATAGGCCTTATACAACTATTTAAATGTGTTCCTTATGTTGTAGCCTACAGTTTCCTGATTAATTTTAAAATGTAGGCTATTTGACATTTTTGATCTTTAATTAAATAAAGCAATTGCAGTCAAGTCATGTCTCAATTTTCTTAGATTAACCAGTAACCAAGAAACATTGTATTGATTTTATAATGGTATAAAACTAAAAATATAATACATCAAAAAAATAAATGCATTCTCTCAATCAATCATTTCAGCTCAAATGATCAAGGAGAAGGACAATAGAATAGTAGAAGATGAGAAAAAGTACCAGTTCATGTATATACCACATATTCCCGCACAAGGAAGAACAAGAACATAACACCAGGGTCCCTATTATGGTACAAGCCTTTCTGTGAGCTCTAAATCATGCAGGAAGTAGATTGACAGGAAAGAGGAGGTAGAGAAAACTACGATAAATAAGTAAATTACAGGTGCTCGGATCAGGATTTTTTGGGCCGATCACCGAAAGCAGTATCGTCCGTTGCCGATCACCGTGTCTATTATAAACCTTTTATCTATCATGTAGCATTATACAGTAGGATGAAAGGATTACCGGTTTAACGATAAACCATGGTAAAATTCCCGACGGTTATTATTACCATACACATTTTAATTACCATGATAACCAGTTTCGGTTACCGCGCTATTATAAACTTACAGCAAACACTGTCCAGCATCAACCAAAGTATGCGACGGTCTCCCAGAAGCAGGTGCGCATGCGCAGAACGCAACGTGGATTTGTTTGGATCAATGACAACACGACAGAAGACAACACCAGAGATTTTTCAGTCACTCTGAAGTCTGGTCAAAGTTTAGTTTTTATGAGAGCGCTGAGGGAAACTTGATTGAACTTACTGTGATAATACTGATAACGTGATAATTTTGGTCACTATAATTGTGACCTGAAATTTTCATACCGTTTCATCCCTATTATACAGTATACTGTGTATTTATCATCTATTAATTTTAGGACTAATTAAATAAAGTATCATGAAATGACAGCTGTTGGCAACAAATTCCACTCCCTCTCCTAAACCATAGCAGCCTTTGCCTGGTTACTGCTAACATTTTATAGCTCAACAAATATAGCTTTCCTGTGAAATAAACTACAAAAACAGAACCAACAGCATCTTTATAAATTGACTTCAACTATAAAAACTGCAACCAAAAAGGCTGTAGCCAAAATATTTAGGAGATAAAGGAGCACAGGCATCATGAGTCGATGATAAACTCTTAAACAGCCGCTTTTTGTTCTGGAAAGCTCAGGCAGGTTCTGTGGGTTTTAGGGGGTAGAGAGAGGGAGAGTGGGCTACAGAGGAGTCATAACGGTCACTATTGGGATTTGAAAATAAGGGAAATTTAACTAAATAAAAATGTTAATTCCATATTATACTGTTAGTACTTATAGTTACTATATTCATTATAATTTCATTTGGTTTACCACTAGTATATGCCTAATATTATTTCAGTGGCTTGTTTTCATTAATTAAATCCTTGAGCAAGAAGCACAGTCTACATCTAATGTGTTACATAGGCCTACTGCCACTGGCTTTACCAGAGGAGAGTGTAACACTTTAAATTTTATTTTATAAAGGTTAAAAATATGGGAGATTTACAGGGAAATATTTAACGGGAGGATACCGGCTGAGAACAGGGAAAAAAAACAAAAAAAACAAAGGAGAATCCCAGGGAAAACGGGAGGGTTGACATGAGAGGAGTAATGTGAGGCTACATCCACACTACTACGGTTTTTAAAAACAGTTTACGATCGAATATGATTTTTTTTACTTTGTTTTGCATGACTGATAAGACCGAATCAGAAAGCCAAATGTGAGTGTCTGTGTCATTGTTTTTAAAGTCCTCCGTTTTAGCCCACGGGGTCAGCACGTTTTCAAACTTCTCCGTTTTAGGTCTTCGGATTTGCCGGTTTGTCTGGACTTGAGGCGGAAACGTAGCAAAAGATCAGTCTCTCTCTCTGATGCGCTGTGGGTAAAGACAATTAAACTCTGGTAGCGGGCAGGCATGTGTGTGAGATGAGCACGACCGCGACAGTTTCACATGATCCTCCTGCTTGTTGCTCCGCTTGTCTGACTGCTGCTCAACTCTCATTGTAAATGATTATCTGGAGCACATCACTCGCTTCCTGTCTGAAAAGGACTTTGGTGCTAGCTAGCTTTGAAGACTTAGTGCTTAGTGAAACCATTTTAGCTGCCTTTGAAAATTTGTCTGGCGAGTATTGCATCATCTGATCGGCTTTTCTAATCTGCCTTTTTAGAGACCACAGATCAAACTAGTTAAAGCAATTATCGGCCGATAATGATTGGTGAACGATCGATCGGAGAACCATTAAAGTAAATAGAAGAAAGGTTAAAACTGAGACAACAAGATGCACAAATAGCAAAGGAGAAAGATGAAAAAGAAATGCACTTACAGCTTACTAGGCTTTCTGTATAATTTGAATGCCAATAAATTATGTGGCAACTAAAACATTCTACCTTTCCAAACAGCAATCAAATTCCTAATGTTTTTAAGTTTTCCCATGACTGTGGGAGCCCTGTACCACTTACATCAGCCATTTGTGCAATGATTCTTTGTAGCCTTTTCCCTAGCTGTCCTCCTCTGTTTTGGAACAGCCTCATCAGGTTGTCAGAGTGGAGATCCAGTTGAGACAGGAACTTGGATTGAAGTGGGACAATGGTGATTCTCTTGAATTCAGCGTTGATCTGAAAACGGGTAATAAGCACAAAGAAATCAGGTTCAAAAGGTAGACATCCAGGAGAAAGCCACTATCACACATTCAGCAGACCACGACAGTCTAGGAGGGAGATAAAGCACAGACAAATATATAATCAGGTAGATTAGCAATGTACCAAGACTGTCCTTTTATCAACAGCAAATGCAAAATGAAAAACACAGCATGAAATAAGTCTTACCTCAGTGATGTCAAATAGGGCAGGCATCTTGAGTTTCACAACCTCCCTGTTCCTCGTCTTTACATCTTAGAAATATCCAAAATATAACAAAAGTCAAGATGCAACTGATATTAACTTTTAAGTTAAAGTATTTTCTGTAATACAGTGAAATTTTGGAAACAATAACAAGCTGAAAATAATTAAACTGTTAAATTAAATCCAGTTTGATGTTGACTTTAAGAACGCTCCTTCATTTAATTGAATAATGTCACGATTTACGGACGGCTTTTCAGTGTGTATAAGTTGAACAACAAAAGAGTGGATCAGGGAACTGAAATGATAACTTAACGTTACACACAATAAATACACATTGCACACCAGCCGGGAGAGTAAAGACTACACTACATTGTCTATATAGAACACTAAGTTCATTTAAGGCAATGTTAAATTACGTGTGATGAAGAAAAAAAAAAAAAAAGAAAAAAGAAGAGAAACAAAAAATATGCCGTCGCCTGCTTCCACCCTCAGGAGCGGATGGATGAAGTTGGGGAAATCACCGCAAGCGACCAGCTAACGGCTGTTGGGACATTGAAGTTGTCAGCAGCAGTACCATCGGGGAAAAAAATAAAACCCTCCGCTGACCACCTACGGTACCACTGCTGACAACAGTTCAGGAATTCCCCGGGGTTAACGAAACTTAAATAAAAGTCAAACTAAACTAGCTAGCGTTGGTTTAGCTAGCGTTAGCTAAAAACAACTTCAATGTAGTTACAAACAAGTGACAGACTACTTTGGGTATTACATACTACTGTACGAAAACAGAATCTAACGTTGGTGACACAAACAGAGAAACTTGCAGCCTCTAAAGGAAAACAGCGGCTCAGGAATTGAAACCTGTGTGACTAAATGCAAAAAGCTAAAGTTTTCTCTTAAACTAAAGTAGTTCATGCATTTATAAGTTGCCTTTTTTGATTTACTTTACCTTTATCAGTGTGATTTGTAGCAAACCTACTCTTGGTTAATAAAATTATGAATAATAATATTTCATAAGCACTCGTTTTGGGGCACCACCTGAATTTCCGTTCCCCCAAGGCCTTCAGGACGCCTTAGGTATGGTTTTAATCATTACACAATTATTTACTAGTGATTAGTTAGTTAATAATTGCTAATCATTTTTAGTTTAGTCAGTCTCATATCAAAGTTGTGAATCCTCCATCCAGTGACCTGGATTTAAACAGTACATACACTTCCTGTGATTAAGTTGAAATTTACTAACCAACTAAAGTGAATACAAAGTGAGGTTATATCAAAGAGATAAAAATAGCTAAACAAACTGGGTGTAATCAGTGACAATGATGGAGTTCAATGTGAATTTAGTTTGTCTATTGTGGGAAAGGATTTGATTCTAAGGGAGCAAGAAAGCTAATAAACGCAAGTTATGATCATAACTTCAATTTGGCTAGGTTTTAGTTTTAGGACTAAAGCTAAAGGATTACAGCTAAAGGACATCACAGAGTGCAGGGTTTGGTCTTGTCTTACCGCTTTTGGTTTTCTCAGCCAGTATGCTGATCAGAGAGCCCCACGCTAGCTGCTCGGTTCCTGGCTTTCTGCTGGGATTACTCTGGAGGTCCGTCTGCTTCAGCTGGTAGTTGAAGAAAACTCTTGCAGTGATAGACAGTTAACTCTGGCTCGGTTCGTTGTGTGATGTCCTCTGTGTTACCGCTGGCATAACTAACAAATTTGTTCCTATTTGTTGTTGGGAGGTGTGAGGTTAACGTTAATTCGAACTGAAATAAAGCTTTAAAAGAAACTTGGTTTTTGAATTCAAAGTTGCGTGACTTAAATAGTCTAATAACTTTAAACAAAACGTAAATTCACAAAGGTTCGTGGAACCTTGTGAATATTGCTAAGTAAGTTGCTGTGAGAGAAAACTTCACGGACATTGCCGGGCTGAAGCCGTTTCTAGGAGTGGGAGCAAGCTCCAGTGAACAGAGTGTAAGCGTTGCTGAGAGAAGAGGAGTGTAAGCATATGGCTGGGTTTGTCTCCTGGGGCGTGTCTACCAGGAGGGCTTCGTTACGCGGAGTCGGTTTTAATTGAGGTCCACAATCAACTCCTGTTGAGTTCTTAATTTTAAGCATTTGATAAAAGTTATTGTTAATCGTCCATAACAGTTATGATCGTTACCAATTAAAAAAATATTTCATGTTCATAGCAATTGGGAAGAACATCTTAATTACTTAACTTCTTGGAGAATACTGATTGTTTCAACATTCTCACTTAGAAAATATATAAGAAAGTTGCATGGCATCAGATTACAATCAATAAAACAGTATATAAATTAAGTGCAAGGAGAGGCATTAAAGAACAATGAAATGTAATACTTCTTTTGTCCTCTGGGGGGGGGGGGGGGGCCAC
>NW_025742691.1:5955-13628 GCF_021292245.1 Micropterus dolomieu | reverse complement strand
GGGGGGGGGGGGGGGGGGGGACACTGGTTCCATGAGAGGACTCTGGGCATCCTTTGACTATCTCCCGGTTAAGGAGCTGGGAAAATTGATTTAACACATGATAATATTTCTGTACCATTTCATTTCTAAGAAAATATAAAAAAGAGCTTGGAACCAAGTGTGGCAGAAACGAGCGGCCTATGACACTCGAGAAGCTGAAGATGTCCGACAATGCCACTTGGGATAGGCCCAAGACCTTTAAAGCACACAGATCGTTTTATCAAAATTAGGGGGCAGGGACAATCCAGTACTTATAATACACAATTTTATTTCTCTTTTGTCATATATTAAAATAGCAACACTTGCTCCATTAAAAAAGGTATGTAATGCGTATTAGAGAACAAACAAAAAACCAAACACCCTTCAAATCAACAAACCTGCATGCATAATTAAAGGATCAAAATCAAACAAAGAAAAAAAAAAACCCCACAAAAACCCACATGCAATATACATCCAGTTAATACCAATATTTATAGAGCCAATGTCTGGATATTCAAACACTTAAACGTATCGCTCCAAACCAGTTCTGTGCATCCAGGACAGTCATATATCCAGACACTGTATAAATATACAGCAAAGTTTTATACCGATATCCAGAACAGAAAGAGTGGGAGGAGAAACGCGCTGGGGAGGGTTAACCTCTTAGTTGTAGCTCGGTCCCGCTGTGATGTGAAGACACACCATTAAAACAGGGCCACGATAAATTGTAGCAAACAAGGTACTTACCACTTTATGGGACACGCCACCCTCAAACCCTGGCAGGGAGGCAAGCAATCCGCGCAACCACACAGCACCCAACAAATAAGACTATCAGATCTTGATAAACACCAAATGGGACGAAGAGTGAGGCATGCAGCTTAACGAGGCACCCAACGCCAGCAGCCCAGGTATTCATCTATCCACACGGGGAATATCCACGGCCGAAACAAAGTCGGCTCTATGAGAGAACGCTCATTAGTGCCACGCGCACAACAATGCAAACACTGAAAGGCACGAGGATAAAAAGACTTCCTTACCACTCCGCAGTAAACGGACTACCTAGCAACGGCAACAAACGTGCAGCACGCCAGCCCAGACACGTCTTCACACCCAACACGAGAAGACAGAAACCCAAACGAGTCTACCACACAGGCTTAAAAAGACAGCTCCCCGCCTCTCCCAATCAAAGGGGATGAGCCCCATGTTTGCTGGTGCGCCTTCCCGTGCTCAGGTCAGAGGGAGGGAAAGAAAACCTCATCCTGCCACACAAGCATTAGTTAAACATAAATTAAATGCAGGAATGTCAGTGAGCACTGATGAAGATTAAAAGCACTGCAAAATTAACTTATTAATGGTTTCTTCTTTTTAGCATAGTTACTAACAACAACATGGTAATAAAACTACACTAAGTAGAGAACTACTAAAGATTATATTAGCTAAAGAGGGTAATGAGGAAAGTTTATTAGAAAACAACATTCTTGTTCACACAAAGGAATTTGTCCTTTCTCTGGCGTGTTATCAGTTCGGCGTGTGAAAAGGGAGAGGGCATGTTAGACTCCATGTTAATGGCTATTTGGTGGGGTAGAGAATCAGGACTGAAGAAGGCGTTCTTTGATGTCTGAGGTAATCTGGAAAGAGAACATTGTTACCATGGTTACCCACCCCTTTTGCTCATCCGGGAAAGTGTCTGTGTGTGGGGGGGACATTTAGAGTTTCATATCCAAAAAGGTCCTGACAGCCTAGTTCAGGATGAGGTTAGTCTCTGGACAAGGTTAATATTGTCATTTTAACAGTCATGCATAGAGTCCGTTATCTCAACTTCAGAGGTGGTAGGTTTTAGGGCCCCTGTCCACTAAAGCGTTTACCAGCTGAAAATGCCACCTGCTGTTCTGAAAACGCCTAGCTGGGAGTGCTAGGGTGTGTTTTGGAGGCGCAGTTGGGGGTTTTTCCGAGACGCTGTAGTTGCTATGATACATAATTTCTGTGGAGGCGATGTGCTGCAAGTAGGGTAGCCTACTTAATTTTAGTGAATGTAAAAATGTCACCACAATATATGTCCAGCGCGGAAAAGACACTCAACACCTCGTCACGCTCCTGGCATTTTTACCAGCTAGTAAAAAACGCGGCGCTCCCATTGGAATGAATTGAACAAAGACGCTGGCGTCAGAAAAAAACACTTTGGTGGACACGGGACCTTAGGGTCCAAAAATCCCAATCAGCACTTGGAATGCTATCTTGACTCACTTACATTTTTGGTGTTTGTGTGTTGGTAGCGTATTTTGCAGCTCTAAGCGCAATCCAGTTAAACTTGGTAGGTTCTTCATTACAGCAGGCGATGAGACGACTTCCCCCGTCCACAGACTGTGCAGGCTGACACAAATTCTCGTGTCAGTCTCCATAGTTGGCCACCAGAAACTCCGCTTGAGCAGGGATAGGGTCCTCTGATACCCAGGGTGGCAGGAAAAACGAGAGCTGTGGACCCACTGCTGAGCGAACAGGATCAGGAACAAAGAAATGGTTAGCAGATCCATTACCTGGGTCTGGGCAGGTCCTATGAGCCTTACTAATGACAAACTCGATCTCCCAGGAAATAGCAGCCACCACGCGGCTGGGGGGGGGGGAGGATGGTGTCAGGGCGAGGGGTACATCCTGGAGAGGGCGTCAGGTTTAGCGTTCCTAGAGCCTGGCCTGTAGGTTAGAGACATATTAAACCGACCAAAAAACAGAGCCCAACGAGCCTGACGAGAGTTAAGCCTTTTGGCAGTCTGAATGTACGCAAGGTTCTTATGATCAGTCCATACGATAAAGGGCAGCTCTGTGCCCTCGAGCCAATGCCGCCACTCCTCCAGCGCCAATTTCACCACCAAAAGTTCCCGGTTCCCCACGTCATAATTCCTCTCTGCAGGTGTTAGTCGGCGAGAGAAGACAGCACAGGGGTGCATATTCTGATGCGGACCCAAGCGCTGGGACAACACGGGCCCCACCCCACTTTCAGAAGCGTCCACCTCGACGATAAACTGCTTGGTGAGATCTGGATGCACTAGGATTGGAACAGCCGTAAACAGGGATTTTAAGCTGGCAAAGGCAACCTGGGCCTCAGGTGGCCAGGAGAATGGTGATTTGGTGGAGGTTAGTTTGGTTAAAGGGGTTGCGACCTTACTGTAATTCCTAATAAACCGACGGTAAAAGTTAGCGAATCCCAGAAATTGTTGTAGCTGTTTACGGGAAGCCGGGACCGGCCATTCTACCACCGCCCAGATCTTGACTCGGTCTGCTTGCATCTGACCCTGCCCAATGATGTAGCCCAAAAAACTCACGGAGTTGGAGTGAAACTCTCACTTCTGGGCCTTGACATACAGCCGGTTTTCAAACAGCCGTTGGAGAACCTGGCAGATGTGAGAAACATGCTCAATGGGATTTTTGGAAAAAAATCAGAATGTCATCCAAGTATACAAAAACAAAATGATTCAGGAAGTTGCGAAGATCATCATTCACCAGGTTCTGAAATACTGCAGACACATTAGTCAAACCAAAAGGCATTACCTGGTATTCAAAGTGGCCGAGTGGGGTGTTGAACGCCGTCTTCCATTCGTCCCCCTCCTTAATACGCACCAGGTAGTAGGCGTTGCAGAGATCCAGTTTCGAGAAGATTGTGGCTTGCTGCAGGGGTTTGGGTGCCGAGTTGATCAGAAGCAAGGGATATTTGTTTTTAACAGTTATGTTGTTTAGGCCACGGTAATTGATACAGGGACGAAGGAGGAGCGGATCAAACCGGCCCTTAGGGAGTCGCAGATGCATGTCTCCATGGCCTCCCTCTCAGGGCGAGAGAGGTTGTAGAGCCTGCTAGATGGAAGTGGGGCATTGGAGAGCAGTTTGATCTCACAATCATAGGGTCTGTGAGGTGGGAGAGACAGTGCTAGCTCCTTGCTGAACACTGCTCAAGTCATGATATTCGGGGGGAACATTGGTTGTTATGTCAGGGGACTCTGCAATCTGCAGTACCCCCAGCAGAGCGTGCTGCTCCCCCGCTAGATTCAGAGGAATAGCAGCGAGAGCTCCAGCCCAGAATCTTGCCGATGGCCCAGTCAATATGGGGATTGTGGAGTTTGAGCCAGGGAAACCCTAAAATAATGGGAGTCTGTGGTGCAGTGATGATGTTAAATGAGATGTCTTCATGGTGATTTCTGGATAAGACTAGTCTAAGGGATTTAGTAGATTCAGTAACATGGGCTAGAATGTGGCCATCTAGGTCCCGGGCAGTACAGGGCTCTGGAAGTGGTTCCAGAGGGATACCAGACTGAATAGCCAGACCACGATCAATAAAATTTCCCTCCACACCGGAATCAATGAGGGCTTGGAGTGGCAGGGAAATCCCGGGTGTGCACAACGGGGCGGGGATTAACAGACGAGGGGGGTTGTTAGTGGCTCAGGTGCTGGCCCCTCAGTAGGCATGGGCGTACTGAGGTGTTTTCCTCCGGTGTCAGCCGGGCTTGGCCCAAATGTATGGGCTCGGGTAGGGAACTGGAAATTGGCTGCGGTCCAGCGGTGGTGGTTAGGATGGGGGGGGGGGGCAGCGTAGGTGAGCGGGCGCCGTGGCCGAGGATCCAAGGTGGACCAGGTAGCACGCTCCCTCCGCCGCTCACGCAGGCGGTTGTCGAGTCAAATAGACAGAGAGATCAGAGAGTTCAGACTGGGGGGGGGTCATCTCGGGACGCCAACTCATCCTTGATCTCCTCGTTTAGTCCCTTCCTGAATGCACCCCGTAGCGCTGCGTCATTCCAGCCTGCATCGGCGGCCAGGGTTCTGAACTCCACGGAGAAGTCTGCTACGGTGCGATTTCCCTGCTGGAGCGCCAACAGGCGGTGAGATGCGTCACCACAGTGATCGGGATGATTGAAGACCTCCCGGAGCATAGCCTCGAATTGGAGCAAAGACAAGCTTGTCATCGGGATGTTTGACGTTAACCGCTTCTGCTCAGGATAGTGCTCTCCCTCTCAACAAGCCTAAGATATAGCGTACCTTAGCTGGATCAGAAGCGAAGGTCTGTGGTCATTGGGTGAATACCATGGCGCACTGAAGCAGGAAACCACGGCACAGAGAACACTCCCCAGAAAAGGGCTCAGGGTCGGGCACGTAGGATTCAGTTGAGGCGGCGGGCTGAGGAACAGGTCTTAGGGGAGATGGCTGAGCAGAGGAGACCAATTGCAACAGTGCAGTTACTAGATCGGAAAGGCGAGCAATCTGTTCATGAGTACCTTGCTGTGTGTTCATGAGAGTCCGGATGGATTGGTCGTGTTCCCCCAGGAGGATCCCTTGGCTATCGAGGGCCGACTGAGTCTTCGGGGCTGCTGCCATTGCCTCCTCCAAGTTCATAGTGTCCGCTGAATCCATAGCTGGCCTGATCGTACTGTTATGGTACACTAGAAGGAATCAGGAGCGGACACACAGGATGATTAGCGTGAACACAGGCAAGGTTTATTGGAACGCACAGGGAAGGCCGGAGGTTCCGGAAGTGGGTAGTAAATTCCAGTTTTGGGGGGGGGAATCCTACAAGGGCGTCCAGGAGCGTAGTCAGGACGGACAGGCTGGCTGGCGGGCGGTGAGCGAACTGACAGGCAGCTCAGTAGGCGGTCAGGCAGGCAGCAACTCTGCACACGGGAGAGATACTGGCAGATGAGAAAACAGAGGTTACACAGAAAAGGAGCCAGAGCAAAATACCGCTGGAGGTAATCTGACGATCTGGCGAAGAGTGGGAGATAAGCCAGAGTATTTAATTGCAGGAGTTGATGGTAGATGAGCCACAGGTGCGGAGCGCTGCAGGTGGGGATGAGCCAGGGCCAGACACGCCCACACACACACACACACACACACACACACACACACACACACACACACACACAGGACTAGACAGACCAGACAGACCAGACTGACAAAAACAGCAGGGAGGGGGAAACTGAGAAAACATAAGGGAAGGGGAAGAGGTGAAGCCTAACCACAACATGCACAGTCACAGAGGCTGGCTGTGTCAACTGTTATGAATTCATTAAAGAGAATGTCGTCGCTGAAACTGATCTTGGCTGTCACTCAGCTGGCTACCAGCTGTTATTTATTCAGGAAACAATAATTTTTGAGATGCATAAGGAGAGAGCAAATATGGGTGGATAAAACAGTCCTGTTGAGATTTATGCATGACTCACAGGTCTCTCTTTAATATGTAGGCTTCTTCATTCAGCAATGAGGTACTGCCACACAAATTCTTTGTTGTAAAGATTATGTTCATAGATTGAATAATCATATTGTATTGGGTACCTGTGCCACAGAAGAAGGCAAATCATATGCAGCGTCCTTCATATGAAAGTGGTTTAGTTGGCTATAAAAGACACAGGCAACAACAGTAGGTTAGGTAGCAAGCCTGACATTTTAAAGTGATTTTATCAAGACTTTCATGTAGCTTAAAAAAAAGGAAAATAATTGTATTCCACAGAAATAACTAAATTACAGATAATCAAAATGCAAAGCAATTCCCCAGAAAAAAACATGTTGCAATGACTATTTCTAATCTGAAGCATGTATTATTCTAAAAAGAGAAGATCTCAGGCCCACACACACTAAACAATATTAAAACACAATGTAACTTGTACTTTGAGTAGTTTATTTGCCAAGTACTTAAGTAGTACTTAAGTAGGTTTGTCCAATGGTATTTTTTGCTTTTACTTGAGAATTTTCTTTTGAGAGTAATTGTACTTTTACTTGAGTAAAGATTCTCAGTACTCTACCCACCACTGGCCAGCGGCCCTAGTACTGGTGCCGACATGGGTGAACATGAGCAGAGATTAAGGCAGCACAAAAAGAGAGTCAAAGCCAGCACAGCCTGAAGCATCAGTGATATGGCAATATTGATGATAAGACATATATATTTATTATTCTCAAGGACTCAGCTGAAGTTACTGCTTTACTTGAAGAGAGTTAGATAGTGTTTCTAGTTTTGAAAATGTGTTGTACATACTTGCATAAAATTATCAGGAATACAGGAAAATAAATCTCTGAAGACCCAGAGCCCCAGTCGAAAGCTGCCATTTTTTTGCCCTACTCCACCCCTGCTTGACACTGACTGGCCTCTATTTTTACTTACATATTATGACTCAATTTAGATTTCACATAATTTACAGACATTGTGTCTTAATTGGTAGAAGTGTGTAGTATTTGTAGTAGTTTAATTTCAGCAAATGTGCTGTCTGTGGCCTTTTTTATGAACAAGTGATCTTTGTGTTTTTTGTGTTCATGTTTAGTAAAAATATTTCTCAGGAACAGATCTCAGGTCTTTTATAATGCATTATTAAAAATGCAGGTAAGAATATAAAACAAGTTTAAATACAAAGAAGTTTGAATAGTAAGAAAAAACAAGTCATGATTGGGCTCTAACAGCCTGAGTACTGCAGGTTTTTGTACAGCTGCTCAACCAACTCCAGTCACTGTGAGTCTCGAGCACAATAATAAACAGCAGAATCTTCAGTCTTCAAACTGTTCATCTGCAGATACAGCTGCTGTCTGCTGTTATCTCTGGAGATGGTAAACCGGCCTTGAACTGACTGAGAGTAGAATGTGCCTCTACTATCTTCATAGATAAAAGCAATCCACTCCAGTCCTTTTCCAGG
>NW_025742691.1:0-5935 GCF_021292245.1 Micropterus dolomieu | reverse complement strand
TCTCTGGAGATGGTAAACCGGCCTTGAACTGACTGAGAGTAGAATGTGCCTCTACTATCTTCATAGATAAAAGCAATCCACTCCAGTCCTTTTCCAGGAGCCTGTCTGACCCAGTTCATCCAGTAGCTGCTGAATGTGAATCCAGAGGCTGTACAGGTCAATCTGTGGGTTTCTCCAGGCCTTTTAACCACTGGTTCAGATTCTGTCAGAGTCTGACCATCAACACCTGTTAAGAGGATATTAAAACATCAAGTGAAATAAAATGCTGAAACAAATAAAACTTAAGTTAAGACATGTGAAGCTCTTCACCTGCCCAGCAGACAGTTAAAAGCAGCAGTCCTGTCCTATAGTCCATCATGTTAAACTGTGTGTCCACTGTTCTCTGTCATCCTCTCTGCAGTCAGATAAGTAGAGGTGGAAGACATCTGAGTTTTGCATTGACTCCTCCTTTGCATTGACTCCTCCTCACAGTGTTCTGAAATGGTTATGACTTGGATCTCAGTTACTGTTTGGTGAAACTAGAGAATCAATTTTTTTTTTCATGAATCATTCCTTTAAGAGTCCCTCTTTCACATTTCAGTATAATTTGAGTAATACGTTGGCAAACACATCATTACCTTGGTTGCTTCATTAGAAGAGTCTGTAGATTTTGGCATCAGTTAAAGAATGTTTCAAGTTTGCACACTTTTAGCATACAGGTGCTTATAAAGGCTTGTGTGTTTGACATTTGCCTTTACACTAGTCTTTATAATGTGTACTTCCTTTGCTGTTATGACATGCTAATGTCCCCCCGTAACAAATTAAGCATCTAGATTAAATGTCAGCCCTTAAACATTTAACCACCTCTTATTGGGGTTTGGTTTAGGATTATACACTGTAAAAAAGGATTGGATCAATAAATTATAGTAACTTCTTTCTATAATTTACCTCCACTTAACATAATAAGTTATGAAATTTCAACTTAATTTAATGAGTTATCACTATCACAACTCAGGTTTGTAAGTCAGTTCAGTGAAATGTAAATTTCAATGTGTCAGCTTAATTTATAAGTGTGTTGGAATATGGTAACCGGATCTCTTAAAAAGTGACCATGACCCCGGTGTGGCGACAGTATTAATGCGCGGTGCAAATAGTCCTGAATATTTTCTCTTGATCTGATATACGACTAATAACTATGCTGATTGATTTTTGTAACACATTAATGAGGCGCACCACCCAATTGCAATTCCCCATTGAGAGAAGAAGAGGAACGCAAATTAAGTCTACTGACAATGGTGAGCAGATAAGCAGCGGATGAATACGTTATTTTCCAGCAAGATGTGGATGAGACTTGGCAGCAGAAAAGCGGGTCTTTTCGGATTGGAGCAAGAGAAGCAAGGTGAGTCTGTCATTTATAATAATTGTAACCCAATTCAATGAGTCAATTAACTTAGTTATGAAGAAACGAATTGCTGTCATGAGACTTTCTGAACACGGGATAGTTCAGAGCAGCTTATTAATGCATGTAACGTTAGTGTTCAGCAGTGAACCCAACTTTACAGTGTTTAATGTTAGTCCGAATGTCACTTTTTACTTTTATTAAGAAGAAACACAAGCAGAGTCTTTTATGACATTCACCCCTCAAAAAAGGACATTTATGGCGCTTGGTAGTTGTTGTTTGAGTTAGCTGCTTTACTAGAGCCTCTGTGTGTAACTTAGTGTCAGTAATTAGCCTTGGCCCGTCCCAACGATGTGTGGAGTAGCGTCGACGTTTCAGTAATTAGCCGTGACCCGTAACGTTACAAACGTAGTTTCAGTAATTAGCCATGGCCTGTTCTAACGATGTGGGTGGAGAGGCGTCGGCATTTCAGAAAATTAGCCTTGACCAGGTGAGTTGCTACTTAAATTAAAGTTAGCTGCTTCAGCAAAATTAAGAGGATTTGGGCTTTCTTAACATTGTTAGCTAATCTGTGACGAGTTTCTTTTGCAATGTTATTCGCTTATTAGTGACTTTGTACTCAGCTCCAGCTTAACCTGCCAATTTAAAAAAATAGCGGGAGGAAGGTAGACTTTACTGGCGCCATCGTGTGTTTCACTGTCTGACTGTGAGAAGAGCAGAGAGAGAGCTGAGCAGGTGAAGATAACATTAGTTGATTTTGACTCTTTTTTTGAAAGAGTGCAGTGACGTTAAAACGGTAGCCTCTGATCCACCACATCTGTTTTAACAGGCAGTGGCGAGTTGTTAAATCAGTGTTTCCCATACGTAATTTATTTGTGGCGTCCCGCCACAATATCAACGCAGACTGCCACATATTGATTTTCGTTTTTTTTTTACTAGGCCTATTTAAAATCTAAATCTAATCCCGCCCCTCTCCCTCATGAACACAGCAAAAGAAGAGGTTATAGTAAACATTTATACTTAAAACTAAGTATTTTTATCTCTTTTCAGGTAAAAGTAGTCTACAATGCTGCTGTGTGTCATCATATCAGAAAATGAAGACATCCCATCCAGTGTTGAGGAGCTGTATCAGGTGTTGCGAACAAAGCTTGGTCTGAGAGGTGGATTCATTTTGCAATTTGAGGATCCTGAGTTCAATAATCAGTTGTGCAACCTAACAGACATCAAAGACCTTCCTGTGGGGTGGGCAACTGTGAAAGTGTTATTCACAGCTGATGACGTCTCAGATTCTACACTGGACACTTGCAGCCTCCCTTCCCTCTTAGTAGAGATTGTGTTGAATGGCCTGACCCCTTCCCGATTCCACGGTTCTCACATGATGTGGAGCTGCAGCTGAAAGAAGCCAATGCTAAGGATGGATCTGTAATGGTGATTCCTAAAGGTTTAAAGACATTCTTGATATACTGGCCGACAGTATGTCAAAGATTAGTGCTTATCCTGAGAGGCATCACTATGAGAATGAAGCCAAAGCAATTGTGGAGAAGCATCCTAGTCTGAAGGAGCCAGGGTCGGAAAAGGGATGGTACTCGTGGTTTCACAGCCTGAAATTTAAGCTTGGAAACTATCGGCAAAAGTTAAGTGCAGCAGGATGCCCTGAGGTGGTGGTAAAGAAAAGGAGAAGGTTCGAAGGGGAAAAGTCTAAAGGAGTCAAAGAAGGGTGAGGTCAACTACTGTCCAGATCCGCCTGAAGGACAGAGTCCTGAAAACATGGAGGAGAAGCGTAATATGATGGAGGCTGAAATGCTGAAAAGAGACCCTGATCCCCAGCTGGTAGAAGACCTGATGGTTGATGATTGCTACGTTTTCCCAGCGCAGAAAAGAGATAATTGGAGATCAGCCACTCATCACAGAAGTAGTTTCCAGATGGCCAGCTCTGTTGCATGAGAGACAGGTACTCAGTTGAGAGATGGAAGCACGTTTTGTCTGATACTGTGTCTTGTTCATAATTATGTTTGACTTATATTTTTCTCTTCTCAGATCAGGACGGAGTTCAAGAGAATGGTCACCAAAGACCTTCTGGAATCTTTTCTCGACAGACGTGATGGCCTGGTCCAAAGACTGCTAGAGGTGTACAAAGCAGCAACCAAGACTGGAAAGAAGCAATCACTCAAAGATATTTTGGACTACCTTCATAAAGATGTAAGTGGAGAGCAGATCATAAAATTAGGCAAAATGTATTATCTTGGCTAAAACATTTTCATCTTACTGCATGTTTCTTTTTCTTGTAGGATACAAATGAGAAGAGAAGGACTGCTGCCTTGCTTGGTCTGCCACACTACATATCAGGCGAAGATCCATCAACTGTCGTCAGGATGTGTGACGTAAGACCATTATGATTTCTGTAACGCAAAACTGTTAGTGTGTGTATATGGGTGATTCTTTTACTGTGGGACTTTTTCTTTTCCCAGGGTAGATTTTCAAGAAAGAAAAATACTTCATACCCCAACCCAGACTTATTAATGTTGCCTGTCTAATAGTCATGAAAACTCATTCAATTCATTCAAACTTTACTTTGCATTTTCTCATAACTTAAATGATAGCTTTCAATTCATGTGGTTTATAATGTGTAATTTACACTTTTTTTTTCTTATATATGGCTGTTCCGGTCACTCATCTTTTAGAGAACAATTTTAAAACATTTGCTAAAGTCCTTCAGTGTCTGAACTATTTCTGTCTCACTTCCAAGGGTTGAAATTCTGAAAATGAATTGATAGTTGGTGTTACTGATCAGGTTCAGTCTATTTGGGAACAACTAAAGGGTGTGACTTTCCTGCTCTATATTTGAGGATTATGATTGCATTTTAAATTAGTCTTTTAAAGCCTATATAATTGTAGACTAAAACAGTCACACACTGTCTCTGCTTTTCAAGGCTCACAGGGAGACTCTGGATGAAACCATGAAGGGGATGCAACTTGGCCTGCTGATAGGCTATGAAGGTGCTGAACGGAATGCCTTTCCACGGGAGGTCTTCGAGATAGCTGTTGTGGTTGAGGAGACAACATTAAAGATGTGGCATGCAGCTTTGCCATGCTCATGGGTGTCATCTACTGTGTCAATCTCGAGTACCCAGAAGCCATGAAGTATTCCTTTGAGTTTCTTCAGAGAGTGGTGATGAAGATAAAACCAGACCAAGCATCTGCCCGCGTACATGGACTAAGAAACAGAATCCTGAGGTACAGACTGTAACACCTGCTCCTCATTTTCTCAAGATTCTCATGTGGATATTGTTCCTGTCAAGACTTCATTGTTCTCTTTTATATGCACTTTCAGCACTGTTCTGTACTGTGGAAAAACAGCACTGTCTCACAATTTAAAACTTAATTTTGAGAATGATAGAGGGGACAAAACACTGATCCTCCCCACTTTTTTATTGGACGGATTGTGAGAGCTGATAGTCTCGACTGTTCGAAGTCTTGTGAAGTTAGAAGTGGAGTACTTAAGACAACACAAACCAGCCTCAAAGTTCTTTATCTTCAATGGAACAAGACTGTAATGGACTTGGACATTTGAGTTTTGTGCATTTCCTTTTCAATATTACTACTCATTAGTCACCATGTTGTAGAAATCACAAGCATTTTACTTATTACAGCTGATGGTATCAACTGTTCTCTCCTCAGACAGACGTTTTTCTTTATTACGTTTTTTGATTGTTAAATGCAGTTGCAGGCAAACGGTCTCAAGGTTTATATAATCTCATTTAAATGAACTGATTGGTATAAGAGTTGGTTGCGTTGACCTCGCTCTTCATAGGTGACTATGTTTAAATACTGTTAGAACATGTTAAATTATCATAAATATGGTCTCACTTTGGCACTTGTGTAGTCTGAGATGTTTTCATTGGCTTTTAGGCTTGTTGCGTCAATTACAAGTGTATCTGAAGGAGACGAAGGCTGTGAGTTGAGGTACTTACAATAAATTCTTGAATACGTGAATTGTAAGTTCATTCATTGTACTCTTAAGAAACTGGTGAACTTGCCATTATTAGTTGAGATAGGGGATGGAAATTAAAAACACAAGTCTACTTAATTTGAAATTATAAGTTCAATTGCTGCCTTAAAAACATGAGTTAACCTAACTTCAAAAGGCAATTGGTATGAATATAGTCAATTATCTTAACTTAAAAATGTGAGTTGAAAGGGTATAGACTTGCATGTTTGTTTGACAAAAAAGATTAAGTTTCATTGACTAGACAATGTAATACAGATAGTTGGTTTAACTCACAGTATCAAGTTGAAACAATAAATGATCATTCATTAAACAACTTCCTTAACTTAACTTACAGAGTTGAAATAGCTTAGATTTGTATGTTTGTTTGACAAAAGAAAGCAAGTTTCTTTGAATGAACAATGTAATATAGGTAGTTGGTTTAACTCACAGTATCAAGTTGAAACCATAAATGATCATTAATTAAACAACTTGTGGAAGGTAACACCATGAGTTAAAATAAAGCTTTTGTTAAAGTTGAGTTTACTCACATTTTTAAGGCAGCAATTGAA
>NW_025742690.1:1873-7551 GCF_021292245.1 Micropterus dolomieu | reverse complement strand
AGGAACAACATCATGTGTCTTGTGGTCTAAAACAGTGCAGAGCATGCAGACACACATCTGGTCGGTCTTACAGAACAGCTCCAGCAGTTTATCGTGCTTCGTACACATCCTGCCTTCCAGGTTCTCCACAGGGTCGATCAGCTGATGTCTTTTCAGGCGTGAAGCTGTCAGATGAGGCTCCAGGTGAGTCTCACAGTAGGAGGCCAGACACACCAGGCAGGACTTCAGGGCCTTCACTTTGGTTCCAGTGCAGACGTCACAGGGAACTTCTCCTGGTTTGGCAGCTTGTTGCTCTGAGCTGCTGCTGCTGGCTTTCTGTTGAGCTGACTGTCTGAACTGAGCAGCCATCTCAGAGATGAAAGTGTTGACCTGCAGCTCAGGTTTTGAGTAGAAAACCTTTTTACAGTTGGGACACTGATACGGGACATTAATATTCCAGTGTTCAGTGATGCAGGTTTTACAGAAGTTGTGTCCACATGGTGTGCTGACTGGATCAGTGAACACATCCAGACAGATGGAGCACAGAAACTGATCTTCAGTCAGCAGACAGCTGGCAGCAGACATATCCACACTCTGAGGACAAGAAGATGAAAAGGGAAACAGCAAAACTGATTTCTTTTCATTCATAAAATCAAATAATGATTAGTGGAATATCAGGAGAGTCATCCTGAGCTACGTTGTTACAGGTCCTGGACTATGCTGCGAGTGAAGCAGAGCTCAGATGTGCAGTTCAGTGGTGGTATTTCTAGGAGATCAGCAAGCTCAGAAAATAATCTTCATTACAAAACATTTATTTGGCTGCCTGGGGAAAATTACTATTTCTCAAAAAATATGGTAACCTATTGCTGAGCCTAAAATTATTATTATTATATTAGTAAGCATTAAACCACACAAGTTTATGAGAAATGAAAAGGACAATAAGACAAATAAAAGACGCAAAATATACAGAAGCTATTACAACAGGTGGCGAGAGAGAGAGGGCAGGAGGTAGAGGAGGTGCTGATGTGGATGTTAATATTTCCTACATACTTCATACATAAGAAAATTCAGTAGCCTATCAACAGGTGCCAACCTTCGTTAAGAAAACAATTTAGGCTAAATATTGTAAGAATTAGCCTATTAGTATTATATTGTGTATGTATTTGTTGTGATATTGTACTGAAAGGGTTTCTGTCCTCCCTGAGCTCACCTCAGGACACCTGCGTTACAGTTGACAGGTGTAGGCTACCTCCCCAATCAAACTCCCCACCTTCAGTTCTTCACTGTTGCAGTACTTTGCCTTTCTTTTGAGTTCCTCCACGATCTGGCACACCGTGTTGAAAGTACAACAACATAATTTAACTCAAAACGGCCTCAGCCATACCCGTGGAGGGGAACGCCATGCGGTGACGGGGAAAGAAGAGACAGGAAACTGCAATACTGCCAGGCTTAAGTAATCAGCACAAACTTGGTGTTCATGACTAACCTTAATGAGAGTAAGCAGAAGTTACACAACAGAGCCCCACATGGGTCATCGCAATATTTTCACATTATATTACTCTGTTGCTTTTTTGCTGATCAGAGTGAAAATATTTTTAAAGTCAGCTAAACATAGCCAGTATTTGGCTTTATTATTAGTTTTATTAAAACGTCTGAGGAAGTCGAGCAAAAGAAGAATCACCTCCTCTGTGCAAAAACCTTTAGTGTCAGAGAATGAGTTTGGACAAAGAGGAGACAGAGACAGGGAGGATGATGATACAAAGAGCAGAGAATCAGAAGAAAAGAAGGAAGCTGCTCTGGACTGCAGGAAACTGTAACAGCTTCTCTCATCAACGCAACGGCCAACAGTGGAGCTTAAAAAAGGCTCGCGCTGAGAGAGGAACATCCTGTTTGAGTAGAGCTCAGGTTTTGACTTAATACTGGAAACACAAAGCAGCTGCAGTCACTGGGGTTTGGTTTTAACTCTGTTTATAGTTCCAGCTAAATGTACATGTAGTTTTTATAGAAAAAGACACTTTTCTATGACATCATATCTTTTATCTGGTAAAACAGATGTAAAACAGTCAGATTCTGGTTTGAACTAAACTTTGACCAAATACTGAGTCAGTGCATTTTGGCTTTGTAGGGCCGTGTACTCACCAGGGTTTGGCAGAGATTCTGCTGTTTTGTTGAGAAAAACCTGATGGATTCAGTTGAAAGTTTCTTCACAGAGAAACAGAGAGACTTGTCTCGACTGCAGCTCTGCTGTCACTCATTTGAGGAAATGTGACGGTGCAGCTCTCCTCCTTTGCTGCTGCTCCTCCTCTCGATGCCACCAGCAGCAGCGTAAATGTGATGGGGATGAAGTGCTTCTTTATTTGATGCATGATTCTAACTTCAACAAGAACAGGACGTGAGGAAATGGAGGTCTAAAACTGAACAAATGTGACCTGAACCTTCTCGTCCTGTTCATTTGTTGCTTTTCAATCTCAACTCTAAACAGTGGTGTAGTCTACGTGATACGCAGGTATACGCCGTATAACCACTAGGAACGGTCAAAGATTTCCCTATACTCACTTAAAACAGCGCGATGATACGTAACAACATTGTTTTGTGACAGAACTTTCACACGTTCATTCATAAATTCACCCCGTCTGTGTGAACTGACGTTTGCGGCTTCCGTGGCCTGTGACCGGGATCTGACGTCACCTACCAAACAACAACGCAGCTGCCTGGCTGTCACTTTGCGCACGTTTGAAATGAACTCATGTGAATTACTCGAGGAGATGTGAAGGAGATGTGAGCCTGCAGCTGAATCTGCTGCTGCTCCTGGTGACACGGGCTGCAGCAGATGACATGAAGGTTAAGGTTACAGAAACTACAGAAAAGGAGCCGGATGAGGCTGATGCTGTCGTAACGTTACCTGGTGAGTGAAAACAGCATATACGTTCTCATTAACGGAACTGTAACAGTATTGTTTGCCTGTTAAATTGCATCTGTTATTAGTTAACTTACCTAACGTTAATGTGGTAGATCGATGAATGCTGTGTGTGTGTGTGTGTTTGTGTGTGTGTGTGTGTGTGTGTGTGTGTGTGTGTGCGCAGTTGTAGCACTTCCTGGGTGCTGCTCATACAATTCAGCTGATACAGCTACATAACCTTGACAGTGGTTTTGGAAGATAAGTGTTCTTGAGATGATGTGGACCACGTTTTGTGTCTGAGTTATTAAGACTGTGCAAACTTTTGATTTTATTGTAAATGTTTCTGCAGGTCCTGAAGTCTAAAATGGCTTCAATTAAAGGCCTTAAATTTAGATAAAATCCAAAGAAAATCTTTTCTTGGTGCTAAACTGGAAAGAAGTATTTTTAAATTCTTGTGACAAATGTTTTAAATTCTAAATGTCTTTAAAAAGACTTTTAAATATATGTTTGAAAGTTTTACCCACTGATTTCCGGCTTATAATCAAGTGGGTCTTACTTTTATTATAATTTAAGGCATTAATGTTGCCTTTAAACGCTTCAGTTTGATCTGGAATCAGTCAAATGAGCTTGTACTTCTACATTTTAAGCTTTGATTTTATTAATTTCACTGTTTTCAATGAACATTAAATAACCTACATTCTGCTACGTAGGTGGAGGTTTGCAATCAGCATTTTAACCCCGAAGACCAAGTTTCAGGGACTAAAGACAACAACTGAATTCCACATATCAGGACACGTTGTTGTATTTTATCTATTATGTTAGGAGACTTTTCAGAGAGGAACACTGTGCCCTGTAACAGTACCTCTCTTATGTGTTTATAATAGTTTAGGCAGATAAAGAAAGTACTTGTTAGTATAAGTTTAATTGGATTTATCCTTCAGGGGAGCGGATGATTAAAATAATTAAAACAAAGACAAGCCTTTCACTCAGAAAACTGTAGATTTTTCCCTTGAATCAGCAGAAATCCTTCATAGAAAACTGAAATATTAATTCCCATCAGTCAGTGGATGTAGCAGCTTCCTGTTTAGTCATTATCACACAAAATGTACACAATCATCTCCACATCTTTTTACAGCATCAAGGTGTTTGTATAGAAGAAAACCAAACTCAGTAAAGCTCAAACTGACAGTTGCTGTGGTGTTTAAGACATGAACAGTGAAACATTTGGCTGCAGAAAACTTCTTCGGACTGTGTTCGACTTCCTCCTCCTCGTTATCAGGAAGGCCAACGTCAGTCAGGGAGCAGAACTCCCTTTTTATGAAATAAATAAAAAGAAAAATCAGTCTGTTGTAAATGTGCACCATGTACACTCGGTTCAGGAAGATTAAAAACAGTCTGTTTATCTCCTGTTTAAGGCGATTTGGAGCGTCTTCCTGTCCGAACGGTGAAAAAACAAACTGATCGCAGCCTCAGTGGAATCAAAGTAAATTCTACATTTAGGTGGAGATGGTGTCACGGCTGGCTCAAAACCGCGACAAAAAAACAAAACAAACTGAAAACAGGACAATGACACAAACTGCAGAAAAGGTACCATTACTTTTATTTTAAACTAACAGAAACAACTTAATATTCCAAAAATCATATGAAGTATGATAATCAGTAGATCAGTCATGTCAGCGGGTATGCATGCTTGAAAGAATAGTGAGTGAAGTGTTGTATGGTGAAAGAAACAAAATAACGAGGAGCGTGGAGTATAGGGAACAGGGTATCCCTCCTCTCTAGCCCCCAGTGCAGAACAAAAGACGTGCTCTTATAGTGGAGAACACCGGGCCCAGGTGGTTCCAACAACAGATGATTTTAACCACGCCTCCTGACATCTGCAACACAGGACACAAAGAGACAGACATCCCAGCAGCCGAAAGATGGGGATGTCACAATGGTGCAGAGCCTGGTGGCTCTCTGGAGGAACACTTCTGACTGAAAAATTCTCTCAAAGTGGTGATTAATAAACTTACTTGATTACTTCATTTGGGTCCTAATATAAGAGCAGGAATTATCATTTCATTTGCCCTCTTCTTTCTCTTTTTTTAAACAGATAAAACCCAAATGTCTCGGTCCAAAATTAAAATGAAATCCGAGAGTGTTGAGGGGACAAATTGGATGAAACTGAGACCTTGCTGCTGGTCATTTATATTATAAAAATCCCCCCTCACACCTCCCTGGCTCTGTGAAACTCTGTGAGTCAGCGTTGACTTGTTTTTTTGCAGCTGGATGTAAAGTTTGCTTCTCTTCAGAGTTTTCGGACTCTACATGGCCCGCTGGTTGTCCTGAGTCGGGCTCGTGTCCTTGGCCTCCTCCTCTCTCCTGGTTCCAGTCTCGTGGCCCTGAGGCAGACTCGTGTCCTCCTCGAAGCTCCCCGTCCCCTCCACAAAGTTCTCGTACGTTGACTTCTCGTCAAACGGCCCAGCAGCTTCAACATGTCCACCTCCAGGAGACACTTCCCCACCTCAGGAAAAAATCAGGGATGAATACTTTACTGCTACTTCACCAGCAGAAGGGAGAAAAGGCTATTATATTTTAATGTATAAATCATTTCTCAGTCTTGGTAGAAGACTATTTTCATCACATGACTCTCTTAAAGAGGTCATATTCTGCCTTTTGCTCTTTCCTTTATTGTGTTTTATATATTTTGTGCATGCACTAGGTTTGCAAAGTGAAAAAGTCCACCCTGAAGGGAGTAACCATCTCCCACAGAAAACAGCTGGATTGTAGTTCAGCCTTTACTCCTGTAACATATCTG
>NW_025742690.1:0-1834 GCF_021292245.1 Micropterus dolomieu | reverse complement strand
GCAGCTAGTGTGGCACGCCCTCGAAAATGAAACCATGTAAACCTGTTCTGGTACAACCCCTAAATAACACTCTGAACCTGAAAATGAGCAGAATATGATGAAGTCAACTGTCGTGGCTAAATACTAAAATAAGATTGTTTAAATGTCCTTGAACAGCTGATATTACTGAAACGTGACTCGATCGGTTTCTCATCTGCAGTGGTTACTTCCAACAATCTTTCATACTAAAAACTCAGTTTAACTGTGTTAATAGTTTTTAGAATAACTGCCTTTATCAGATCAGCAGACCTCCATCCAACTAATCAGGCAAGACAGGAGGGTTGGACTTGTTCATGAATCAATATCCTCTCCTTCTTCTCTGGAACTTTTCTTCTTTGAATTTCTTTGTGTAACAAGATGGAAAAAAAACTAAATAACTTAATCAGACACAATAAAACTTTTTTTTGCTTTTGTTTATTTAAAAAGAAAAAGAGAAAAACAAAAGACTTTTGTCTCATTTATAATGGCTCTTCAGTAATTTGTGCCAGTATGCAACACTTCTTATAGAAACAATGATCAGACAATGAAATGTGACACATCAAAGAAAAACATTTACAGACAAAAAAGGAGTAAAAAGACCTAGATCAGAATCTGAAAAAGCAGCAGCGTATCAGCAACAACTATAGATTTATTACATTTCTTCTTTTGGATTATTTCATATTCATAAGTTATATAAATTTTCCTTTATGTTTTTCACTTGGTACCTGTGTGTAAGTATGTTTGATAGAACACAGGATTTAGGATGTTTATTTTGTCTTTTTTTGTCAAATAAAACATCGGATATTTTTTCTTCTTACATCTGCCTCCTTGCCTCACTGGATTATACAGTTTTGCCCTCTTTGGGAAGCAAAGTCAGAAACTTTATGTACTGCAATAGTGACAAAAGAAGTTTAAAAAGTTGGCACTACAACATTAAATGTAGAAAATCAAATGGTTGTTCTACTCAGTGTGATTGACAGGAGAGATGATCAGAGGGGCAGAGTTTTTACCATCATAGTTAGGACTGGGACTAAAGTATGGGTAGAGTTTCTCAGTTAAGCCGCAGCCAGTAAAAGAGTAGATAAGAGCTGCAGTATCAACGTCATAAAAGGAGACCAGACCCTCCTCATAATCCACAAACACCCCCACCTTCTCAGGCTGAGACTTCAGAGAGAGAATGACCGGAGTGTCAGGAAGAGTTTCATTTTCATTCATTTTCATTCCTCAATATCGTCCAGTAACCATTCTGAGGACTCTCTATGATTTTTCCCTTCCTGTTGATTGACCCTCTGGACTCGACTCAAAGGTCAGTGCTAGTTATGGCAAGTTTGACTCTTTTGACAGACTCAAATCTTCAAATCTCGTTCATTAAAATGAACTAATCTTTTTTTGAGTAATTTCGTTCATTTGAACTAGGCTGGTTATTGCGGCGCTGCAGCCCTCTAGTGGGCGATTAAATTAATTAGCGCCGTTCTCAAACACGGAAGGCTGCCTGGCTTGCTTTAATTGACAAAGTATAATGCACAAATTCACCTCTTGATCACTCTCTATCATCATTATATAACCCCCCTAGGCCCACAACCAAAATCAAGCCATTTATAAGACCGGTGCATATGATCTGTATCGGATGCTCGGGAATGACACCGCGGTAGCCTGAATGTTAGCTCAGATCCTGGAGGAGTGACCAAAGTAATGGATGGGAGAATACCTTGTGAAACAGTACCTTTGGCGGAGCTGCTGGTAGAACCAGAATTGAGTAGCTGCTAGACTGGTCTCAGACGATCTCGCATGGTTGTGCGCCGGATTTCCCTAAAGT
>NW_025742689.1:0-2898 GCF_021292245.1 Micropterus dolomieu | reverse complement strand
AGGGAACCCCGACTCTCTGTGATAAGTGCCATCTTTAATGACAGTGAGTCAGGACCTCAGTTTAACGTTTCATCCGAAGGACGGGATCTCCTCATAATATGAAATACTACCCCCACTGATACAGGGAGGGAATAAAGATGGGTTGAGACACCAGGAAAGAAAAGGATGAAGGAAAAATGGTGAAGGGCAGAAAGCAGAGAAGAAGGTGAAGAGAACGTGTCATGTTTTGATATTTAGAAATTTACTACAACAAACAGAGAACACAGGTTTTCTGCATTTGTTTGAACTATAGTGACGTAATCCGAATGAATTTACAGTTTAAGTGTTACTGAAAACAACAAAAACAATAACATCAAACAATGTAAAACTCAGTTCACAGTATTGAGTGCCAGTTTACTGTAAGGATCAAAAGTTGATGTAATTTAGAGGCATCAGGTATGCTAATTATCAAATCTCACAACCCTCATCAGCAGCTATACTTATCTCCTGTTGAATGTAAAATATGAATCTGGTAAGCGTCTCCAGCTGTCAAATAAATGTAGAGTAGAAGAAAGGTTTCCCCGTGGAGTGTAGTTGAGAAAGAAATACTCCAGTAGAGTAGTAGAACACGTGAACTGGAGCAGATATTTATATTATTACTTTGCAGCTCTAGATGCACAGAGTGAGTAAAAATATCACAGTGATCACGTGCAGAAATGTGAGCTGGACTTTCTGAGTGTTTTCATCTCAGCTGTAGGAAGAAAAGAAGTACTTGTGAGTTTAAGCAACGGCGGTCGCTGCCCCGCCCTCTTCGTCCTGGATGTGACCTACATTCCAGTGACCCCCTTCACAGCAACTCAGTGTGGGTGTGTCAGTGGTCGATGAGGTCGTTGCTGTTTGCTTTAGGGGGAAGTCACATCTGTTGGCCTGATCAGAGTCTGAGGCTCTAAGACCAAACAGTCCCAGAAACTTTTAAGAACTGAAGAACTAAACTAAGGGACCGAACTCAAAGAACTAAACTCAAAGAATTAAACTCAAAGAGCTAAACTGATTAACTAAACTCAAAGAACTAAACCGAAGAACTAAACTCAAAGGGCAAAACTCAAAGAATTGAACTCAAAGAATTAAACTCAAAGAACTAAATTGAAGAACTAAACTGAAGAACTAAACCCAAAGAACTAAACTGAAGAACAAAACTCAAAGGACTAAACTGAGCGACTAAACCGAAGAACTAAACTGAGGGACTAAACCCAAAGAACTAAACCCAAAAAACTAAACTAAAGGACTAAACCCAAAGAACTAAACTGAAGGACTAAACCCAAAGAACTAAACTGAAGGACTAAACCCAAAGAACTAAACTGAAGAACTAAACTGAGGGACTAAACCCAAAGAACTAAACTGAGGGACTAAACCCAAAAAACTAAACTGAAGGACTAAACCCAAAGAACTAAACCGAAGGACTAAACTGAGGAACTAAACCGAAGAACTAAACTGAGGGACTAAACCCAAAGAACTAAACTGAGGGACTAAACCCAAAAAACTAAACTAAAGGACTAAACCCAAAGAACTAAACTGAAGGACTAAACCCAAAGAACTAAACTGAAGAACTAAACTGAGGGACTAAACCCAAAGAACTAAACTGAGGGACTAAACCCAAAAAACTAAACTGAAGGACTAAACCCAAAGAACTAAACCGAAGGACTAAACTGAGGAACTAAACCGAAGAACTAAACTGAGGGACTAAACCCAAAGAACTAAACTGAGGGACTAAACCCAAAAAACTAAACTAAAGGACTAAACCCAAAGAACTAAACTGAAGGACTAAACCCAAAGAACTAAACTGAAGAACTAAACTGAGGGACTAAACCCAAAGAACTAAACTGAGGGACTAAACCCAAAAAACTAAACTGAAGGACTAAACCCAAAGAACTAAACCGAAGGACTAAACTGAGGAACTAAACCGAAGAACTAAACTGAGGGACTAAACCCAAAGAACTAAACTGAGGGACTAAACCCAAAAAACTAAACTAAAGGACTAAACCCAAAGAACTAAACTAAAGGACTAAACCCAAAAAACTAAACTGAAGGACTAAACCCAAAGAACTAAACTGAAGAACTAAACCCAAAGAACAAAACTGAAGAACAAAACTCAAAGAACTAAATTGAACAACTAAAGTGAAGAACAAAACTCAAAGAACTAAATTGAACAACTAAAGTGAAGAACAAAACTCAAAGAACTAAATTGAGCAACTAAACCAAAGAACTAAAGGACTAAACCCAAAGAACTAAATTGAAGAACTAAACTCAAAGAACTAAACTGAGGGACTAAACCCAAAAAACTAAACTGAGGGACTAAACCCAAAGAACTAAACTAAAGGACTAAACCCAAAGAACTAAACTGAAGGACTAAACCCAAAGAACTAAACTGAAGAACTAAACCCAAAGAACTAAACTGAGGGACTAAACCCAAAAAACTAAACTGAGGGACTAAACCCAAAGAACTAAACTAAAGGACTAAACCCAAAGAACTAAACTGAAGGACTAAACCCAAAGAACTAAACTGAAGAACTAAACCCAAAGAACAAAACTGAAGAACAAAACTCAAAGAACTAAATTGAACAACTAAACTGAAGAACAAAACCCAAAGAACAAAACTGAAGAACAAAACTCAAAGAACTAAATTGAGCAACTAAACCAAAGAACTAAAGGACTAAACCCAAAGAACTAAATTGAAGAACTAAACTTAAGGACTAAACCCAAAGAACTAAATTGAAGAACTAAACTCAAAGAAGTAAACTGAGCGACTAAACCCAAAGAACTAAACTGAGCGACTAAACCCAAAGAACTAAACTGAGCGAACTAAACTCAAAGAACTAAATTGAAGAACTAAACTCAAAGAACTAAATTGAAGAACTAAAC
>NW_025742688.1:8762-10978 GCF_021292245.1 Micropterus dolomieu | reverse complement strand
GTTTCAGTTTGGTTCCGCCATTTGTACTGTATGCTTGTGACGGAGTACCTTCACTACAGCTGAGTAAGCACTTGGACTGCCATACCAACAAGCCTGGCTCTTTGGCATTGCTGTCAAAGTTGCATGTTTGGTACCCTGTAGAACCTTGTTTGAATCTGGGCAGGGTGACTGCTCTCGCCTTTGGCCGCATATGGTGTCAGAAGTGGGATGGCTTGCTGTGAGGTGATCTGAGCCAGGCCCAGAGTCCGAACCGTATGAGGGACCACTATGGGTAACATTAATGATGGGATGTGTATAGTGTATAGTAATACTGATCATATGTCATCATTTTACTGATTTTATTTTTATTTGAAGGTATTTTGGTCAAGATGTGATACGTGCTGCTGTACCTTTTAATGTACAGGAATTTATTTTTGTAATGTACACAAAATTAAAGTTTTTAGTGTTCTGTATGTGTGTGTGTTTTTTATCATTATGCTAAAAGGGTATTTTAAATGCATTAATAATGTATTATTCTCATACTGAATGGTTTCATGAAGCAGCTTCCCAAGATATTGATAGTGGCTCTTGGAGTATACTAGTAATAAATTACTAATATACTGAAATGATAATAAAAATGTTCAGGGAACACATTTATGTGAAGTTTAAAATATATTTAAACTGTTCTTCAAGTGTAGCACAAAAGGGTATTTTAAGTTAAATTTAAGTAAGTATATTTAAATTACAGTAAAGGTACTTAAAGTAGGTCTATTTTAAGACAACTAAGTATATTAAAATATATTTCAATTATCTTAAAGTTGACTTTAAGTATTTCTAAAATGACACTTAACATACTTTAAGTTGTTCCGAAATAACATTTAATATACACTTCGTATAGTACAATTAAAATATGGTGTATCCAAAAAAAGTGCTACTTTAGTATATTTCTTTTTCACTTGGGTTATCACCACTGATGAACCCTACAAAGGATATTGTAGTGTTTAAAAGCATTATTTGGAGGGACATGCAATTCTTGGCAGGCATGCAAAACTCAGCATAACACCGGATATTCCCATAACGTGCGGAGACATGGCTGGTAACTTGCCCACTTGAAACACATTCCTGAGGACCTCTCTCCATTTTTCTAAGCTCAGCGGTCAGACATGTTGTAAATGTAGCGGTTGTGTTGTATAGTGAAGTTTATCTAGTAACACAGGGTAAAGGTCAGTTCTCTATCATAGCCAGTCTTACAACTCCAAGCAAGCTTCTAAGAATCCCAAACAAATAAAAATACATTGAACTTAAACTGAAATTAAGCTAGCAAATTAACAGAAAAACACAATTAAAAAGGCAACAAAATCGACATACCGCATATTCTCAAGCAATTGACGGCTAAAGTTAACATAACAAATACTGAAAACACACATGAAGAGGATTAAAGTGTGCAGGGACACGACAGAGGTGCCATGTCCATTACACTCCTGAAAATAAACGAAATACATAATAACATAAATAACAGTGTAAAATCGATAAGTAACAGTATAAAACAGTAACAGAACATATATTTACAAATCATCACGCCCGACATGTCAGTAATAACCCCTCACTGCTACAGCGCAGCAGGTCAAAGTTCTAAGGGACCGGGAAACATGATTGAAAAATAATTGAATTGTAGTTGACCGGGAAACATGATTGAAAAATAATTGAATTGTAGTTGACCGGGAAACATGATTGAAAAATAATTGAATTGTAGTTGACCGGGAAACATGATTGAAAAATAATTGAATTGTAGTTGACCGGGAAACATGATTGAAAAATAATTGAATTGTAGTTGACCCGGGAAACATGATTGAAAAGCCATGGATTTATAGTTGACCGGGAAACATGATTGAGAAATCATTGAATTATAGTTGACCGGGCAACATGATTGAAAAATAATTGAATTGTAGTTGACCGGGAAACATGATTGACAAATGATTGAATTATAGTTGACTGGGAAATAGGATTGAAAAGTCAATGAATTATAGTTGGCCGGGAGACCATCACTTGGTGGATCAACGTCCCTGAACCCCACACATCTCACAAGTCCACATCAGGTAAGCACATATTTATTTATCTAATGTTTAATTGTACCAAATTTGTAGACATTTATTGTTTATTGACATTGTCTAACATTATATGCAGTCATAGACTATATACAAGTGTTTCAATACCATTTTATACTGACAAATAGCACA
>NW_025742688.1:0-8742 GCF_021292245.1 Micropterus dolomieu | reverse complement strand
GTTACTTCGCTAGTATAAATGCTAACTTTATCACCAGAGGATAATATCCTGTACAGGACTGTAAATTATGTTAAAAACTGTATTTTATCTTTGCTCAGTTTTCGACTGCTTTGCGAAATATATGCACACCTTTCTCATGCTCGTAACTGATCCTAGCTAATGCCCCTGTCATTTAACTTTAAATAAGCCAGCTAACTTGATACATCTGTCAGTCTTCTACAACTTTCAGCCTCCAGATTCAATCTATGACTGCATTTAATGTTTGACAATTTAAATAACGTTAAACTATAAACGTCAATGGATTCCACCACAGCCAGGCAGTCTACATCTACAATAAACTGGCAAATTGGTAACATTAGTGAATTCAAGTAAGTTAACTGTTATATATATAATATAGCGCCAATTCAGCCCTACTGACATTGTTCATCTTCACATCCTTTTCACTACTGAAAGTTGTTTTGTTTGTATGTTTTCTGTTATAGATGCCCTGACTGAACCAATGGGGACAGAAGTCTTTGACTTTGCCCAGGCAGCACAAAAATGGCTTCCTATGCTCCAGACCTGATGGGTGGACAGAGCAGAACAGGAGTAGTGAATAATTTCTTTTATTTCATAAATAAACTTGTATTTTTTAACTGATTAAATTGTCAAATTTGATTTTTAGTTAGCTATGACGTTGTTTCAGTATTAAAAAAGGGTGCAAAATGATGATGAATCAACATGAAATTAGCGTTGACAGCAGAATGTTGATTCAACATAGTTTCAACGTTGTTTCAATAGTTATATTGGTTGAAATACTATTGAAGTCACGTAGATTTTTAGTTAGCTATCATTTCAACGTTGTTTCAATAGTAATATTGGTTGAAATAACATTTAAGTCACATTGTTTCAATATTACAAAATGGTGCAAAATTATGATAAATCAACATCAGAGTCTTCAACATAATTTCAATAATGTTTGCTATCTGGGGTTGGTAATACCAGAGACATTTTAGATGAGACATGCCACTCAATCACATTCTCAATACAACTCTATGGGGAAAGCCCGTAACGGTAAAGATGGCGTTTATCCCGCCTCTCCCGCTATAAAGCCAATTGTCTGCTTTGAACAGCCAAGCGGGAAACATATTTCAGCCAATCGTGTGGCTCCACTGAAGTAAGGGTCTGTTTTACTTCTACTACACATGTGTCACCACTTCCACTCATGCGCAGTAGAAGTAGAACTGGTTGGGAAAAACGCTTTTTAAACCTTATTTTGGGGCAAAGTTGTCAAACTTTTTCAGCAATTTTTATCAGATTTTAATGCTGATTCCATTCATGTAGTTTTTATGTCCAGCTGACCAGTGAAAGTGCAGATCTGGCCCTCTCCCCATTCATATAGATAGGAGCCTGGTCTTGTTAGTCCAAAATAGCTGCCCGGATGCGTTGGCCAAGATGGCGGCCGAGTGGCAGGACTTGCCTAAAAGGACTTTGGTACTACCCTACTAGAATGAGACTTGTTGCTAGAACCTTTCAGATTCCTTGTGTGGCTCCTCAGCCACAATTATTAACAAATCCAGCAACTTTTCTGAAAATAGGGATCAGGAAGGTTCCCTCCCAAAGTGTTTTTGGTGACAAATCTGTTCTGGTGATGTCCAGTGAGAAGGGAGACAGAAACAAATACAGAAATGATGATGTATGATGACATCTTGCAATTTGTAGCAAGCTACTTTCCTTTGAAATGTGTTGGCAACACTGGCTGGAATAGGTGTGGTTTCCAAGCTCAAACGGACCCATGAAGGCCACTGCATCCCTAAGGAGACCATTTTGAAAAACTTTGTTGTTTGTTTGAGATATGAGCATCTCTTTAAGTTAACTCACATTGTATCAGTACGGCTACAGCACTGAGGTATCAGACATTACTTTTGCTTCAAACTCAACTTAAACCACATAAGTCTTACTCAAACACTGTAGGAACCTCTAAGTTTCTGTGTACTGACACCAATTAAGTGCACAATGACTTTGCTAATGACTTGAAGTGCACTTGATTGTTTTGCCCTGTGTGATGCTGTATTGTAACTGCAATTTGTAAAGAGATATATTCAGTTAAAGTTTCTTTTAGTCATTTTTTCCAGGCTTTATGTCTGAATACCTGGGGTTCCATATAATCAAACGACTAAATATAAAAACCATAAAATATAAGTGCTTGTTTGTTGAACAAACAAATTGTATGTAAGTGTGTATTAAACCACAGGAAAAGGAAAATTGCATTTATAGTTGAAGAACAAGAACTGAGGCACTCCCCATAAATGAGCTGCGCTGCAGTGTTTGAATTCAAACGAAGAAACACTGAAAAAATTCTGTTGTTGTTTACAGATTGGCTACATGTGAGGAGATTACAGAGTGTGAGAAATAATGGACACTGCAACAGTATGCTGAACAGGACGTTGCAAGGGTGCCTGTGAAAAACGTGCATTGTCAGAACACAGTTTCAAGAGGAAGGCACAGTAGATGAGCGGAAACTGCCTGGGGACCCCACTAAGATGGTGCCCTATAGCTGGAGATATGATGTTAAATATAATACATAAATTTATTATTATTATTATTATTATTACATATAACATTATGATCCTGTTCTGACACCTGACATTACTGTCACTGGACGAGTTACAGTGACTGGGCACACCAAAACACACCTGTTGCTAGGGACAATTTGACTCGGATCCAAGGTAACAGCATTCAACACAACAGTGAAACAGAGGTATCATGGTGGGAATTCCAAAATAAAAAGCAAGAGGGAAAGAACTTCATTGGAAAATATTTTATCTTTTTTAGGGTTGTATCTGTTTGTACTTTCTGGAGTACACAAACTAAGCAGTAAAGGTTGAAACCCAAGAAACCACAAACGCAAACTTTAGTTTTAATGATGACATCATCACCCCCTCTTCCCCTGACCCTCCTTAAAACAGACAAAGACAATGATGATACAAAAGAAAACTGCATTGAAGAGGGAGAGAAACTCATGCCAGTGTGGAGAAACTTTTAGTAAAAGTGGGCTAATAATATTACAACCTCAAAATGTTTAATTACAAGTAAATAATCTGCATTCAATTTTACTTAAGTGAATTACAGTAATATTGTCAGTATAATGTCCGTAAATTATCACAAGAACCCTAAGTACTCGTTTTGCAGAATCATTACTACTACCACTACTACTATTATTGAATTAACATGTAAGCAATTCAAGTGACTGATATGACAAAGACACACAGCAAATCCTCACATTTGAGAAGCTGACAGTGAATGTTTAATTGAAAAATAACTGAAATGATTAATCAATTATCAAAATAGCTGCTGCTTGATTTTCTGTTCTAAACGACTAATCGTTGCAGCTGGTTAGAAGAAGAAGAAGAAGAAGAAGATACTTTTATTGTCACATATTCATACATGTTGCAAAATTCTTTCTCTGCACTTTAATCCATCCCTCAAGGGAGCAGTAGGCAGCCGCAGTGCAGCGCCCGGGGACCAACTCCAGGTTTTTATCTGTGCCCGGTCAATTGCACTGACTGGAGAACTAACATGTTTTTGATGGTTGAGAGTTAAGCTGATATTACTTATTATTATGTGATTACATTTACATTACATATTACATTTCTTTGAAGTGCTTGCTTCATGTAAACCAGTTTTGAAAGAAGTAAAAATTAGCAATAACATAATGTAAAATAGCCCATTATAAAATAATGTATGCTTTTACTGGATTATATTTAGTTACATTATATAATGCTGGGTAGCTTAACCTAATAATATATCATAAGTTATTAGTTGATGTATATTTTGTATTAATAATCAAAATCTGCAAAGTAACTACTAATTAAAGCTGTCAAATAAATGTAGTGGAGTAAAAAGTACAATATTTGGGTAGAAGTATAAAGTAGCAAAAAATTAAGATACCTGAATACCTCAAAATAGTACTTAAGTACAGTACTTTACAGTAAATTCCACCACTGGTGTAAAAAGGTTGTATTTCTATAAAATCTTAATCTTTAAAGTAACGCTAAGTAAGCTGTCAGATGATCATAATAAGTACCTGTGTAAATGTACTTCCTTGTCATACCATCAACATTCTCAGTCAGGGTAAAAGATGAGAAAAAAGCACGAGGGAGGGCCTGTGTCTGAGTGTGCCTGGGGCCCGCATTCACAGTATCCACCCCTGAAACAGAATACATGAGTTGTAACTTATGGCTCTAGTCTTCCCCTTCTTTTCAGCTGTGTCCCCTGAACCCTATTTCCTGTCCACCTCTGAAGAAGAAACTCGGAAAGGGCTGATTCCTAAAAGCATAAGAAGAGTTCACGTCATTGAAATGCTAGAATGCCTGAAAACTTTGACCAGGATCACGTACAGACGAGATGCCCACATGATGAACGCGGAACTTGAACTTGGTAACCTTTTGGACCAATTAGCGTCACGTCACTTCTGAAACCAAAGGTGTCCCTGCACTCAACACACACTCACACACACACTAATGTAGACAGACATGAACACACGTAGGTAAAGATACAGACACACAAGACGCACACTTTCATTCTCTACCCCTGGCTCCATCTGTTGCGTGGCCCCTGTCAACTAAATGTCACCTGATGACATCATAAGCCTGTCAACCTTTCACCTCTTAACACACACACACACACACACACACACACGCGCACACACACACAAACACACACACACACACACACACACACACACACACACACACTGCTCACACTCGGCCTGACACAAGCAAAACGCTGCATGTGACACGTCCTGCCTTGTCCTTTTTATGTTGTCTCCTCCACTCACCTCTCCTCATTTTTCTTCCTTCCTCTTGTCCTCAATTCCTCTTCTGTTCTCCTTACACTCCTCCTTTCTGATAAACCCCCTTCCTCCCCAATCCTCCCCCCAACCCATCCCCTTCTCCATTGTACTTTGTTCACTTTCTTTCTTAACATCTATAGTCTCTTATTTCATTTCCTTCATTTTTAAACCCCTTCCTCCTCAACTCAAATCCTCCCCACTGACCCCTCCCTTTACCCCCATTCTCTCCTCCTCTCGCCCCCTCTTCTCCTCTTCTGTCCAAGTTAACTTTGTTAGTCTGAGAAGAGTTATTTGACTATTTAGTTGAAGTGACAGAGAGGGCTTATTCACACCGTTGCCTGTCCTCTTCTCTCTTCCATCACCTCTCCAGCACACAAATGCACATACCAAGACCACAAGCAAAACACTAGCACACACACACACACATTGGTGCGTACAAGTTGACACCTGTACGTGCATGCAGAGGTGCAAGCAAATACACACAATATGCATGTATGCAAAAACACAGACGCTCAGGCCGAACAGAGACAGACAGTTACCCAAAGCTTGATTCATATATTATCATACATATCTCCTCACACAAAAGGACTTGGGATTTGATAAAAATGAAATTGCTTCGACAGTGTTCCACACAGAGATTTCAAGGTCTGTAGGTTGTTGTTCATTTAGAAGTGAGTCCTAAAAGTTGCCAATTTGATTTCCTGGATTTGGATTTTGCCGGTCGAACTTTTCAATAGCCAGCAACAGACTGGTTTTAGTGAACGTTAAGCCCAGAGAGTAAAGAGTCTATCTGCACGGCAAGCTTTCTCTTACAATAAGGAGCTTATGAAAGGTTTCCAAATGATTTGTGGCAGACAAGGACAGTGTAGATGTGAGGTTGGTGTGGATTGTTCTATTTTGTATGAAATAATATATTTGTTGTTGCCTTTCAATAAATGTCTGCACGAGACCGTCCTCATAGCAAGTGCCCCAAAACAGTTCACATTCAAGTTACAAATAGGGCTGGGCACATTAATGCGTTATTATCATTGATTAATTAACGCGACAATTATTTTATTATTATTATTTTGAAAGTTTGCTGCTCATTGGCTCTGAATACACATACAGTCAAACCATTGGTCACAGGAGGGTTGGGATGTTGATCAGCCTGCAAATCACACACCCAAGCAAGCAGCGGAGAGAGGCTTCAGCAGACTACGATGCAGCGTGTGGGAGAAGTAGATAAACAAAAGCAAGACAAGCGATCAAATGCCACAGTGAAGTGGATAGCATCACACTGCATGTTGTTTAGTATTGGGGAAGATGTCAGTCGTTCTTAAAATCACGTAGTCGCTTGGCCTCGCTCTTTGCTCCAGTGATCAGACAGGGAGACAAGCGCTCCGCAAGTAAACGGCAGGCGCTCTATGGAGAGTAACCATGGCTTATGTGCCCTACACAGCTGTAGCCTATTTAACTTTAAGTTAAAAGTTATAATTATAGGCCACAACACTTTATCTGATAGGCCTAGTTTTGCGGCTCTGTAGGCAGGCAGTAGCTCTTTAGTAAACAGTAATAGATTCTGGAAACTCACAAACAGTGAGGATCAGTCTCTCTTCCAATGATTTGTGCTCTGCGTCGTGTACAAAAAGACAATTCATCTTCGGCAGCGGACGCCCGTGTGCATGTGGAGACCACTTCACCTCACTCTAACAGGAACACTTGCTACTGAACATAGACTGTTTATGCTGCTCCTTGATAAAAGAAAAATGTTTCTGCTGATACCTGTTCAGAAAAAAAACAAGAAAACTGATTTATATATGTTAACCTGTTGCTCAGAAGGTGCCTATTATGACTGTGGCTCTGGACTCTGATGGTAAATTGTTTTAACAAGCTAGACAAAAGGTAACGCCCTGGCAGTGGCAAATAACTTTGGTTTTATATTTGATTTGATTACATTAATGTTTAAGTTGAGATTTAGTAGAAATATTTTATTTTGGCTGTGTTTGCAAACTACATGTTATTACACTTTTGTGTACATAGCAGTACATTTAAATTAAAAGAGCCCAATACACTTCTTCAAATTATTCAATTTTGGGCATAACAACGCCATTAATCGCGATTAAAATTTTTAATCGTTGCCCAGCTTAAGGCTTCCAGCAGCGGTAAATATGACAAGAGCAAAGGAGGACGTCTAGTAAAGGGTCGACAGAACATCATGAGGGAGACAGCTGTTCATTTCCCGTACAAAAACAGGTTATAAATGGATAAAAATAACACGATGGAGCAATAAAGAGAAGACTTTCATAGGTAGAGTTTCAGTGGAAAGTTCTCAAAGATAGGCTACACAGCCTGGGGCCACATTTCAAATGCAACCACTGAAAATTTGAAGCTAATTGTTGTGGAAAAGTTTTATTTTACCTGTAAGTGGCTTTACCTTTTTTTATTTTTTTATTTATTTTTTTTTTATTTTTATTTTTTTAAACCTGTCCTGCCCAGCAGCCTGGTATAGAGTATAATGACCTGGATACCATATTGTGCCAGACAGATTTTACTTTAACAAGAGAGTATTAAAATACTCCTTTGTCTGTTTTATTATTTATTTAATTATGTATTGATTTGTCACCGGGCCGGACAGGGGGGCAGACACGGAGATGGGGGGGCACAAACAGACAGCACAGAGAAAGGAGAAAACCTGTAAGAGAAGGGGGAAAGGGGGATGGAAGGTGGGGACAACAGGGAAAAGCTGTGGGAAACACCAATTGCAGAAAGCAACGAAACCTGAAACAACAAAAACAAACAATAAAAATAAAAATAATAATAATAGTAAAAGACAACCAGCCGAACAGCAGCAATGAACAGCTGACATAGTAAGACAACTAAGAGAAAAATGAAAACAAGAAACAGTCACACAGCTAGCTGGAATAATAATTAATTAATAAAGTAACTGAAAGAAAAGCATCAGGAATAATTCTACCAGGGACAACCTAAATTTGTTTGTGTCTATGTGTGAGACTGATTGTGTCTGTGTGCGTGTGGGTGAATGTGTCTGTATGTGTGTGTGTGTACATGTGTGTGCACATAAGCCTGTTAAAGAATGTAGTTGTTAGTGAGAGTGGGATGCCACGACTGTGCCACACCTACCCCAGCAACAGGCAGGCAAGAACCCCAGTAGCCAATAGCGGTGGGAGAAAGAAAAAGAATAACTCAATCAAAAAAAAAACAAAGACTCCCAGATGCACCGCGATGCAAACGCAGAAGACCCCGACCCAAATGCCAGTTGACAACGTAATGCCGACGGGACGCAAAAAGCGTAACCCGCGGAAGAGCAGCGCCCGGACCGACCGCGGCGCGCACACAACATAGACCAGTGCTCCCCCCCCACCCAGCACCCCACCGCCGCGCAGCGAACAACCAAAATGCCCAAATGCCACGCAATCATCAACACCAATGCACAAGTGACGAGCCCAACGCGCACACTGCGCGACCACGGCCACACCCAATGCCCAGCAGCCCCCAGAATCCCGCGTGCGAGGTCGGGCAAATGAGAGAGAGCAAACGGAACAACACGACAGCGAAAGCCAGCGTAGAGAAACACCAGCAGCAAGTCCCAGCCCGGCAGCAAACGCGCCGCACAGGTCACCGTGCACCCGCCAATTAAAGTCCGCCGTCCCCCCAACCGCCGGAAAAAACTAAGGCCGCCAGCACCAGCCGACATCCCCCATGCCCAGCACACCCCCCGGCCGCCGTGCAACACCAGCCAAACCAGCAAGGAGGCAAAATCAACTAGCTCAGCTGCATGGCACCAACAACCCACCCACCCGTCAAGGGCCGAGAACTCCAGGCACAAACCCAGAACAAACCGGAGCACAGCCCTGCCCCGCACCCACACTGCACATCCCGAAAACTAACTATATACCTCAGTATCCAGA
>NW_025742687.1:0-12817 GCF_021292245.1 Micropterus dolomieu | reverse complement strand
TTGACCAACATGTCAAATCATTTTACATGCTTCTTCAATTTCAGAAATATGGCCAAACTCAGATCTGTTGTATCACAACCTGAGCTAGGGATGATCATTTATGCATTTGAAGTGAAGGCTCCGACACTGTGAACGTTCTTCCTTCAGACGTACATTCAGTGGTATCTGACGCCTTTAAAAAGCAGCTGAAGACTCTTTTGGCCTTTGCCTCGTGCTGTCTAATGTGTGTAATCTTGTGTGTTTTTAAGATGTTATCGCTCAAGTGTTGTTGTTCTGTTTACTGTGACCTTGCTCTGTAAAAGGTGCTATCGTAAATAAACTTAATTTACAACAGTCCTTTCAACCTGAATCAATGAGAAGTGTCATCTGTACAAATGTAAAGTGACTTACACGCACATTGGTCTGCATACTGCACAATTGTGTGTCACAAGACTGTATTTTCCTGAGCTTTAACCTCACTCTAACACAGTGGTTCTCAACTTTCTCTGGGCCAGCCCTCCCCCCCCATCCATTACCCAGGTCCCTAACTGCCCCCCATCAAAAGAGATGTGGGCTACTTGCCTTGAACATTGTTGATTATTGCTGATTGTTTGTTGGTTGTTGTTGAAGTTGTTATTTTTGTATTTAAAAACATTTTTTAAAAAGCACATAATTGAATGAATAACAATGTACTTCTTACTTTCCCAGTGAAGAAAAAAGCTATGTGAATAAAAATGATATATAAGTGAATGTTCCTTCCAGAAACTGTGTGTGAACTTAATAAGCAGGGGGTCTGGAGCTCTTCCCCCAGAACGTTTTGAGCATTAGACTTAATTTCCTGCATTCTGGTGAAAGTTTCTGACAATTCAAAATATGTAAACGTAATAATAATATAATGCAGGGGGGAAACGAAACTAAGTAACAACACCTGTGATCAGGTATAAATCTCAGTGAATCGCAGTGAAGTAAACTGGCAGGTTTTAATGTTGCAGACCACGTAGTTGAAAGTTTAAAATCGTATTGTTGTGAATCTTTGGTGTAAACTCACCTCAACATTTTTAACTCAACAAACGTCCCCAAAGAGCATCTCAGCGCCCCCCTTTCCAATATATTGTTTCCAGCACCCCTGTTGTCCTCTGAACACCCCATGGGGGATGTAACCACTCCCTTTGAAAGGGGGCAGCAATAGGGACGAGACCATATAAATTCTCTCTCAGTGCAATTTCGGTTAGGGAGGAGGTGACCTAATTGAATGTCACTGTAATTCTCCAAAAATGACCATTAAATCCAAACTGACTTCCTGTCCGGTTAAGGCAATGGCTTCAAGAGGCTTTTTTGGTACATGTGCCACAGAAATTTCTTGAATGTATGTGAAACCTGCCATGGAGGCTGCTTTGTTGAAGGTCACTTCCTGTTGCCAGCAGGTTGCGCAGTGACTATGGGTGTATATTGGCATGTAGATGTTTTCAAGGCTGGACTCTTCAAACACGCAAAATTTGGTACAGAACTGAGCATGTACAAAAACCTCCTGTAAAATGGCAAAGCGTGGAACTGAACTGCCAGTGCCATTAACCGAAAACTCACTAGAGACGCCGTTGAAGGAAAACTCACAATCTTTTACTTTGTTAAAGGTTTTCTGAGAAAATTTTGAAATGCATATAGCCACCCTACACAAAGTGGTTCATCACAGAAAAGAAATAGTCACTTCCTTTTGCCGGTAAATGACACCTTTCAGATTTTCTCCTTTACAAAGAGGCTGAAGAAGAGGCTGCACAGCTGACGAGGCGAATCCACCACAGAAGGCCTATGATGCAGTGGAGGATTGAGAGGAGATGAGCCATGTTAGCATTTCTCTCTCTATCTTTGTACTTTTGTCTAATCCCTTTGTGTTAACCTGTCTACCCATTTATATGTACACCTAAAAGTTCAGCTGGTACACCTAGATGAAAAATGAATAATAGTTAGTAGTTTAATAGTGTAGAAAGTCTTGTGTCCGCTGTAGTTTGTGTTGTGTTCATACAGGATAGGCAAGTATCCCTCAAAAACAGATTACAAAAATATAACAGACTTGCTAAGCTTAACATTTATTGCAGGGTTATTGTATTAAACTACATCAGTTTTATATATGTGTACCTAATAATCTGGCAGGTTTTGGGGGAGGTGTCATAAATTTAATAGTTTAATCATATTGAAACGGGTTAGCCTACATTCCACATACATACCAGCTGTTTGTCTCTTTGGTACTCAGTCTGAAAGGCCTTGTGCAGTTAGGTGCACAAACATCACTTTACATTAATGCGATAAGTACCTGTACCTCATCTGTCCTCACAAGTCATGTCAACCAGGACAGACTCAAACACAACAGGGCTGTCTATGATACAGTAATCATGTAGCTACAGAAACTTATTGACTCTTGTTAGGATAGGTGTGCTCTTACTCTGCATATCAAGCAATGAAAAAAATAGAAACCTCAATCAAGTTCCTCATATTAAAATAGGCTGGTTTATTGCAACATGGGGTAACTTAACAGGAGATGTGAGCAGTCCAAAAATCACCATTAAATCCAAACTGACTTCCTGTCCGGTTAAGGCAATGGCTCCAATCCAAAATAAATCCACAAAAGCACAAGAAACACTAGAGAACACAGTCAAGGAGAACACTAGGCTTGAACACGTGAAAACAACAATGAACTAGCCCAGAGTGAAGGGGTAAATCACCTACACAGGCGAGGATGCAACTAATAAGACACAGGTGAATCCACTAAAAGCAATCAGAGACAACCGACACAGGAAGCAAAGAGACAGTGAGACATGAGGCAGACAAAACTACAAACTAAAACAGGAAGTAAAGCTCCAATAATAAACAAGACATGAAATCACAAAATAAAAACACAACACAGATGACTTTAGTGCATAGCTGACAAAACCTACCAAAGCAAGGAACACAGACAGTAAAACAAGACCACTTGTAAAACACTAGTAAAACTCAAAACCACAAGGAAGCATGATGAACAAACAAATCACAAAAGTTACACACTACAGAGAACAACACAAGGGCAGGGAATGAACACAGAAAACAAGGCCGAACCACACCCAACCAACCCAAATCCATGACAATAAAGTATGATAAAATCTTTAGATATGTTGAAGTTTTTTTTAACAGGACCAGGGCCCCTTACAAAGGAATGTGCAAATAAATGACAGTGTGCTTCTCCTCGTCATGTTCTTTTCTGCAGGTGACTTGATACCAGCCTTCAGGCTGTCCAGGAACAGCATCAACATGCTGGTCCAGATGCTGCCCCAGCAAAAAGGCCATCGATGGAGCCATGAAATTAAGGTTCAGCTCACAGTCCACTGGCTTGCCTGTGGAGCCTCCTGTGGACATATCTGACATGCCACTAGCCACAGTCCTCAACATTGTGGAGGAAATGATGCTGCTGCATCCTCCACAACATTTGCGTGGCAGCAGATGATATCCTGGAGGAGGAGGAGGAGGAGGAAGGCCAGGGCCCAGATTATGTTCCATGCTTTTCTTCATCTGTTCGGATTATTAGAATTTGTGTTTTGTTGCCTACCTGTAATTGTTACGGTAGTTACACAGTTCCAACTCTGAGGACAGATTAATAAGATATCTTCTCCTTTTCCCATTGTTTAGATGTCATAGAAGAGTTTAACTGCTCATGACGAGTGTTGACCATTGTGGAAACAGGTATGATTTAAATGTATGGAAACTTTCTTATAATAAAGTTAAAAACCTAGAGCAACTTAATCACATGTGGGCGAAACTCAACTGAACCCTGAGGTCACGTTTGTCCTTTGGATCCCCATTTCCTTTTGAGTTGACTGCATTGACCTAAAGGACTTCCGACATTCAATAATGAGACTAAATTAGGTAATTTGCTATCAATTTCTCTTGTTTCAACAATGGTGCCCAAGGTGTGTCAAGGTGTTATTAATTATCAAATTATAGTAACAATAAAAAAAAAAATAATAATCATATTATTTAATATAAATATTGATAATCCCCAACAGCAGCAGTTTGCCTAAACACTTTTCTCAGCTGACGGCAGCCTGTACCAGACCTTACACCAGGCCTTCTTCTCTTGTGCTTCATTTCTTTAGAAGGCTGCCAACAGCAACGAATTGATGAAAGGGTGTGGCTCTCAAACAAGCAGAGAAGCAACAAATGGTAAGGCAAAAGTTAGCTATTCTATGATCAAGCGTTGATGTCACCTGAGCTCTTAACTCCCTAAATTACCATTTAGTTATAACGCTTGGATCCAAAATCTACATCCGTTCATTCCCTTTTCATTTGAGTCAAATTCCTTTCACAATAGCCAAACTAGAATTTAACTGAATGCAGTTTTAACAATTTCAACTTCCGTTTGTTACATTTGTGTTGATGCCATAAAATCACTGTTTGTTTGCTACGGTGTGTGTGTACTGTTTTATAACTGAGGTCTCTTTCAAGAAAATTCCCCCCCAGATTAGACGACAGATTGATTCATTATTACATTTTTTTTCAATTGCTAACCTGCGTCGGTCAAAACTGAAGTCACATTGTCAAAACTCTTCACACAGTCAGTAAAACAGAAGTGGATGTGGACCAAACTGTGAATCATTTTTCATTACTTTCACACAAAATGCATTCAATTAGGGCTGCGCAATAAAACAATTATAATAATTATTGCAATATAATTTTCCTCAATAACAATATAATAAATATTCAATATATCGTCAATAAATATTTGGTTTAATTCATTTGAATCACAAACAAATTAGCAGTTAAATTTAAAAGTTTACGAACATTTTATGTTAACGTGCGCAGAGAAATGTGTGTAGTTTATTGAATGTGGTTTTACTGTAAAACTGCAAGTGTAAAGCAAGAAATGTGCTTGTATTTTAGCAGAATTGGTTCAAGGGTTTGGTATAACAGGCTGTGGTCATTGTGTCTCAGGTACCAGTTTAACTGAGTAAACGACTGAGAAAGACTGTATTGCAGCACTGAAATTTCAGGAAAATTACTGAATGTATTTCTGATTCATTCTTGTTACATATACTATAGTGCAGTCAATAAAGTGAAAATATGTTATTCTCACATTTTTTCTCAGTCGCTCTGATACATTTCTAGAATCATCCTTAACATTTGTAAAACTATTTGTATTGGTAAACTATGGCAAAGGTTTGGATGATAATGATTGAAAATGCACAAGCCTACACTTTTTCTGTATGGCTTAAATCAATTTCAACAGTACAGAGTTATATATTGCAAGAGATTGGACGGGATTCACAGTTACGCTTTTACTGTATGCACTCTAATTTAACTAGCAGAATTTCAATTCTGATCTGAGAAATGTACCAAAGTGACTTGAGAATAAATGTATTCTATAATGAAACACTGATTTATATGAAAAAATCTGTCATATTTCAAAGGTAAAAGTTCATTAAATTACAAAATGCTTCCTGTTGTTAGTGTTTTGTAGGTCAGTGTGTTATGAGTGACACTGCATGCTTTCTGAGTGAGGATTGTTGCCATTGTTTTGGTTGAACAAGTTTATTTTGAGACTTGTATGAAGTGTTTTGGTGCTTTGAGCTACTTTTGGAGGTGAGATTAACTGTTTGGCCAAGGTGCATGTTGGTAATGCATGTAATTTTCATCGGTAGTCTCCCAGCCAGGTGTAAAAAGGCAGCCTTAAAAATAATCACAGGTATGAAATCACAAGATAAAATTACATACAAAACATTATGGTTAAGAAATACAATTCATGTAAAATAATTATATACCATTTAAATGCACACAGAAAACATTAGTGCCCACAAGTTTGGTTCTCTACAAGCCATTTTTTTGCATTCTTTTTGAATGAAAAGAATTACAAAGACTCTCTGATGGTTCCAGGACTGTGTTCTATTGCTGAGCTGCTCTTACGAAGAAGACAGCCTGACCAAAAGCTGTTTTTCTCCAGGGGATAATGAAGTCTTCCCTCACTGCCCCTCTGGTTACCCTGACCTCACTGGATCTGAAATGTATTAAAGTCACATAGTGGAGGAGGTGCTAAACATGTCTGATTTTATAAATTAGACAGATGTTTTTGAATTTAATGAGATTGTCCCAGGTAAGTAACTGATAGTTACTTAGTAACTGATATGTTTCTCTAATGGTTTTATTGTTGTAGAGTGAGTATTGGACTAGCTTATTAAACAATATGCTATGTGGGATAAAATCATGGAAAAGAAATATGATTTAGCAGCTTCAGTTGAAAGAAAATCTCTGATGAATCTGAAGTTTGCTAGATTGAACTTAATCTTATTGCTAACTTTTTTGTAAGTTTTGAAACTGAGGTTTGAGTCTATGTGTAATCCTAAATATTTATATTCTGTGACGACCTGTAATCTTTCTCCAGATATAAAAATGTCGGGTTTTGCCTCTCTGTAGAATGATTAGCCCTAAATCCAAACTGCATTGAGTGCAAAGGAAAAGAACTGCAATTTAGATGATTGGTGATTTGTTTAGCAACCAGTTTTTCAAAACCTTTAGATACTGTTGGCAAAATGCTAATAGGTGATGTAAGAAGGGAGTTACCACCTTAGATATGGGAATGACACTAGCAAGTTCATGGCTCAGGAAATTTCCCTTGATCTAGTGACAAATTAATGTGTTAGTGGACCCATAATTGACTGACCTATTTGTTTTAGCATGAGTGTGTCCATCCCTCACACGTCTTTTGCTCTTGAAGACTTAAGCTGTGCAATTGCCTTTTCCACATCGGATATGGATACAGATTTTAGATATAGTGGGGGCTCAATTACCAAATCTGAACTAATGACAGGTAGGTTGTTAAATTTCACAGGGAAACTTTTGGCTAATCAACAAAATACTCGTTTAGTGTCTGTGCCTCAGCAGATGGATCCTGCAAAAGCATGCCATTGTTCTTTAGCTGTATTGACTTATTACTGGAAGAAGTTTTACCTGTTAGTTTATTGATCTGTTCCAAATTGCTTTTGAGTTTCCATGACAGTTTTTAATAATTGTGATAAAAAAGTCTGGCTTTGCTTTTCGTAGTTGTCACTTCATTCCGTAACAAAGCAGATTTTTGTCTGTCACAAGATAATTTTGACTTATTGGCTTTTTTAAGGGCTTTGTCTCTGTCTTTCATTAATTGTTGGATATCATCACTGAGCCAGGGAAAGAACACTTTCTTTTTTTGTGTTTAATTGTCACTGCAAATTCATTAATTTTTGTTTGTAAGCATTCAGTGAATTTCTGACTAATTATTTCCAATTCATTGTCCAATAGTAGAGCGTCCCAGTTCATGTTTCTTATTGCTGTGTGAAATTGTTCCTGTTTGCTCCTTGGAATGCCAGTGAACTCCATTTTTCCGGAATAGGCTAAAAATCGCTTTCTGGTTAATTTTCTTGTTATCAGCACCATGTTATGATCTGAGAGACCAGTTAACATATTGTAAGATTTTGTGATCCGTTCAGGATGATTGGTGAAGATTAGGTCAATTTGGGTGCTACAATTGTTTGTGATCAGTGTCCTTTAACCATCTGGACAAGATTAAATCCATCCATAATTTGCTACAGTTTTTTCCTTGTACTGTTATTGTCCCAGTGTATTATAAAATCGCCCCTTCACTATAACCTCCTTTTTAAAATCACACTGCTTTAACATTTCCTTGAACTTATTATAAAAGTCTATGTTTGCAGATGGTGTTCGATATAAGACTATTAATGTCAAAGACATCTGAGGTGGAAGAGATAGAACACATTCTAAATCAACTGGGGTTTTCCACTGGATTTTACTGCACTGTATGTTATCTCTCACATAGATCATTACTCCTCCCCCTTTGGTGTCAGCTCTATCTCTCCTGTAGGCGACGTACCCCGGAACTAAAAGCGCAGCAGTCTGGGAATTTTTATGCAGCCAAGTTTCGGATAGGCAGAAATAATCCAGGTTTGATTCAGTCAAAATGCGGATAATTTGTAATTAAGAATTCAGATTTCCAGCACATCAGCCTGATGGATGAAGTCAGACAGGAAACTTTAGGATTATAAAAACAATCATAGCAACGAGTCAATGAATCACAGTTCCACACCAGTAATGATTTGTCAATTTATTTTTAATAATAAGTTGAGTAAATACTGTATATAAATGTCTGTAAACATAATTGCAGTGGTGTATCATATTTTATGTTAATATACAGGAAAGTACACACTGCTGGAGAGAAGAGAAAATGCACTTAAAAATAAAATATTAAGGAGAACAGAGGTGTGTCCTGAAGTACTCTGCAGATCTACTTGGAAATAGTCGGCCATCGTCAGGCTTTTACCCACAGCCTACTTCTGGTGAGTCAAACAACCTACAGCGTGAAAAAAATCTTTCCAGGACAAAAGTAAAAAGGTCGCAGAACTCCGCCTCTTCCTGCTTACTCAAACTACAAGAAGTAGCAGCAGAGAAAAAGAAGTAGAGCCCACACATCAGCATCCTTTATTAACAAAGTGTAAAATCTTTTTAGGGACATTGTGATAGTTTTTTTGAATTCTGTAGCTTCCATGCAGCTTTTCTAATTAGATAATTCACATAAAAATGTGTTTCTGTTCCATATTAACTTTTGAAAGAAAGATCAAGCATCCTTCGACATTAATGAGCTGTCTTGAACCACTTACTTACTTACTTTTAGAACAAGCTATTTAAAATATATCTGTGTGCAGCACAATGAGAGCTGAAATGCACTAATGATGATAAAATTAGCTTAAAATGAAAAGAAAAAGACAATTAAACACAGGTATTTATGTCCACTGATGGTACTGCTATGAAAAAAGGGGAGAACAAAGTACACAGTCTGACTGCAAATCCACAAAATGATTTGTGATTGAACAATAAACTATAATAACAACAATGATAATATTCATGAGGGGGAGGGCTATATTTAGTAGGAAGCTTTATATTAAATTGTTATGTGACTATCATAATGGTGCTTCACAATAACAACGTATGAAACAATCATTTTGTGATCAAACTGAACTGAACTTGAAGTGAATCATGTGGTGCAGATTACAGACACAGGAGTACGTAGTTGTGTTCATAGAAAGTCCCAAAGCCTGGATAAACTGGCTCAGAGAATTTGTTGCGGAAGGTGTGAAGGTGACTCAGTGTGTCACCTGAGACATTATAGAAGGACAGACTGCCAGCAGGCCAGTCCAGGTACACTCCCAGTCGGCTGCAGCCGGTAGCATGAACAGAAATATTTTGGGACTGACTATTATGCCATGCACAGAGAGTATCACTTGGTGGGTACCCTGTGTGGTCTAAACTCCAGGACATGATATTGCGTCCAAGCCCACACTGGCCATAATTTCCTTTCCTAAACAGGCCTTTGTATGTGACACCAACAGCAACCCCTTCCTTATAGCCAGCACTCCACTCCACCTCCCAGTAGAAGCGCCCAGTCAGCCCCTCTCTGCACAGAACCTGACACACATAAGTATCAAATCTCTGCGGGAGGTCAGGATACGAGTGCCATGCTCCATAAGTTGCCTTCTTGTTCCCCTCAGACAGAGTGAGGTAGCTGTTCGCTGTGTCTGGGTCCAGAGTGAGATCACAGGAATCTGATGGAGAGAACGAGACGTCATCATGTTTACAAGAATCTGTCCTGGTTCAAAAGCTATTTGTGGATTATTATGAACATATGTTAAAGGTTAGACTCATATTTTGTAACATTCACTCACATGCTCATATGTTCTTAATATCAACAGTGGAGGAAAGTAAATATTTACTCAGTAACTGTACTTCAGTACAATGTTCAGATGGGAATATTAAATATACTTTTTACTACATTTATTTGACAGATTTAGATTCCACATAAACATATATATGTCTTTAATTTGGGAGACCTGGGTTCAATTCTCACTGCGACATGCCCACCAATGTATACCTGAGCAAGACTCTTAACCTGTAGTTGCTCCAGAGGTGTGCAGCAATTAGCAATTGTATGTCACTGTGCTAAATGAATGCATGTACAGAGGTGTGAAAAAGGGTTTGCCCCCTTCCTGATTTCTTATTTTTTTGCATGTTTGTCACACTGAAATGTTTTAGACAAATTGAAAACAAATTGACGTACATGGCTCTGTGACTTTTGGGAAAATACTGTGAACTGATGAGACAAAAGTTTAACTTTTTGGAATGTGTGTCCCATTACATCTGGCATAAAAGTAACAGCATTTAAGAAAAGGAAGATAATACCAACAGTAAAAACATGGTGGTGGTAGTGTCATGGTCTCAGGCTGTTTTGCTGCTTCAGGACCTGGAAGACTTGGTGTAAATGGAACCATGAGTCTACCAAAAAATCCTGAAGGAGAAAGTCCAGCCATCTGTTCATGACCTCAAGCTGAAGTGCACTTGGGTTCTGCAGCAGGACAATGATCCAAAACACACCACGAAACCCACCTCTGAATGACTTTAGAAAAACAAAATGAAGACTTTGGAGTCAAAGTCCTGACCTGAATCCAATTGAGATGTTGTGGCATGACCTTAAAAAAGCTGGATAAGGCTTGAAAACCCTCAAATGTGGCTGAAATACAATAATTCTGCAAAAATGAGTGGGCTACTATTCCTCCACAGCACTGTAAAACACTCATTGCCAGTTATCGCAAACACTTTATTGCAGAAGTTGCTGCTATGGGTGGCCCATCCAGTTATTAGGTTGAGGGGGGAATCACTTTTTCAGGGCCATGTAGGTTTTGATTTTTTTTCTCCCATAACAATAAAAACCTTCATTTAAAAGCTGTGTTTTGTGTTCAATTGTGTTATCTTTGTCTAATATTCTGATATGTTTGGTCTGAAGCATTTCAGTGTGACAAACATGCAAAATAAATAAGAAATCAGAAAGGGGGCCAACACTTTTTCACACCACTAAATGGAAAGTAACTATTAACTCAAGAACTGTACTTCAGTTTAATGCTGAGATACTATTGAGTATTTTATACTTCTGCTTCACTACAATTCAGATGGAAATATTGTACTTTTTACTACATTATTTGACAGATTTAGATTCCACATAAACACATCAGATAAGCTTGTTATACAACACATTGTTCAATATTAAACCAGCAGACAAACATAATCAGTGATTAGCTGTGTCTCTTTGTCACGTTTCAGATAACTGTTAATTGAGAACTTTTTACTTGAGATTTCTTTTTAAAGCAATTTCAGTGTAAGCGATAACAAAATCCACAGTATTTTCCTAAGAAAAGCTCAGAATGAACTCTGTGAGTAATAAAAGTTACATGAGGTTTCTGAAGGAGAGACATTTGTTATTGTTAGTAGAACTGTGAAAATAAAGTACTTACACCAGAGCAAATCTCTTCTGCCAGTGATTTTCTCCACAGGAGGGAGGGGGGGCTTTGAAAAACCCTCAGAGACTAGTTTGCCCTTCCTGTAATGGTAGATGGTTGCTCCTGTGTATTTCTTATTTTCAATTGCTGCGATGAGGAAACAGAATCGGCTGTTGTTCTTCAGTGGTTTAGTAAGATCCTGGAAATATTTGGCTTTTTCTCTCATGTTGGTGATAACTTCATCTGAGTAGAACCACGACTCTTCATTGGTAGATTCTAATTTAGATGACTTTAAGTATTTGGTCATCGCATCAAGGCAGGGGTCAGCACTCTGCAGGGAGGTCAAAACAAAACACAGAGCCTCCTCTACACCAAGAACCTCTCGGTCCAGCTCTGACTGATTTGGGACGAACTTTGTTCCCTCCATCTTCTCTACACAGGACCTGATGATGTTGATTTCGCTCTCTTTAAAGTCCATCCACCTGGTTAGTTTCGCATGGCTGAACGGTGAATTGTCTCTGTCTTTAAAGACTTTTTCTAATTTCCTCTCATCTTCTTTGCCATTACGGATGGAGGGAATTTTCTTCTCCATGGTCTGTCTGAGATCAAATGCATAATGACCACACCATTTTTGGAAACTTCTGAACTTTTCATGAATTTGTGGAAAATCTCGCACTACTTTGTCCTCCAGCAAACCGTTGCATCTTTTTTCCAGCTGATTCAGGTCCTCCAGAGCATTTTCAGCCTTTCTTACAAGTCCAACACTGATCTCTCTCACCAGCACAGGAGCTTTGGGGGCTAACTTCTTCAGTGGCATCAGCCAGACCTTCAGTGGAACACTGTTCTCTCCCTTCTTTTCCAGCAGCTTTGGAAGTTGTATGTAGGTCTTCACTGCCTCTTCAAATGTTGCAGGGTTGCTTTCAAGAATGAAGTCTCCGTAGAATTTGCAGGAGAATTTCTCAGTCAGAGCTTTTTCTTCATCATTCAGCTTGATGTCAACTTTCCCGTCAACATTAAATTTGGGGATCTTATTTATCACAGTTTTCATTTTGCCCTTGAAGTTTTGAACACTTTCGTCATGTAACTTCTCACTGTCAAACACAAAGACAGCGTTTGCTCCATAAAGGATGCCTGTGACTACATGTGTTGCAGAGCCCTTCTTAATACCATCTGTCTGTTGGGTACTCATGGTTAAATGGTCGATCACTGTCAACTGCTTGAAGCGTGTGGTAGCTTTGTACTGACACGTCACTCTGCTCTGATTCTTGAATTTCTTCGTATCATTGAGATACTTGGCAGATCCTCCAACTGTAATCAGTCCACTCAGGAAACTGGCCTTCAGAGAAGAATCAACATCCAGCAGAGAGGCCTTGGATTCAATGGAGTCAGATGTGGACATTTTAAAGTCACTGCTTTGCTGACAGGTTTCAACTGTATTCTTTTTTAGAGTTTCATCATCCCACAATGTCAAACCTACAGAAATTGGAAAACAACATCATCTTTCA
>NW_025742686.1:0-20945 GCF_021292245.1 Micropterus dolomieu | reverse complement strand
TGTACCACAGTACTTTAAAGTAGCTGTAATTAAACCTCTTCTGAAAAAGCCCAAACTTGATCCGGATGTTTTAGCCAACTATAGACCTATATCTAACCTTCCATTTCTCTCTAAGGTTCTGGAGAAAGCAGTTGCTAAACAGCTGTGACTTTCTACAGAGCAATAGTTTATTTGAGGATTTTCAGTCAGGATTTAGAGCTCATCATAGCACAGAGACAGCACTGGTGAAAATTACTAACGACCTGCTTATTGCATCAGACAAAGGACTTGTCTCTGTACTGGTTTTATTAGATCTTAGTGCTGCATTTGATACCATTGACCATCAGATCCTATTGCAGAGACTGGAACATTTCATTGGCATTAAAGGAACCACTCTAAGCTGGTTTAAGTCCTATTTATCAGATCGATTTCAGTTTGTACATGTTAACGATGAGTCCTCCATGCAAGTCAAAGTTAGTCATGGAGTTCCTCAAGGATCTGTCCTCGGACCAATCCTCTTCACTTTATATATGATTCCTTTAGGCAATATTATCAGGAAATATTCCATAAACTTTCATTGTTATGCAGATGATACTCAGTTATATCTATCGATCAAACCAGATGAAACTCATCAGTTAGCTAAACTTCAAATGTGCCTTCAGGATGTTAAAACCTGGATGACCTGTAATTTTCTCATGTTAAACTCAGATAAAACTGAAGTTATTACTCTGGGGCCTAAGCACCTCCGTGACGCATTATCTAAAGATATAGTTTCCCTGGATGGCATCGCCCTGGCCTCCAGCACCACTGTGAGGAATCTTGGAGTTGTCTTTGATCAGGACATGTTGTTTAAGTCTCACATTAAGCAAATTTCAAGGACCGCCTTTTTTCACCTACGTAATATTGCGAAAATCAGGAACATCCTGTCTAAAAATGATGCAGAAAAACTAGTCCATGCATTTGTTACTTCTAGGCTGGATTACTGCAATTCCTTATTATCAGGCTGCTCAAAACTCAGGAACCGCGTTGGGCAGTATCAACAGTAGTAATATTATTACAGTATTAATATAGTATTACAGTAATGTTACTGCAATATTACCAATCCCAGTAACTAATTGTGTAACGGATTACTTTTCCAAAACAGTTATATTACAGTTACTAATCCACGAAACGCTGTGTTACCTGAACGCACCATCCTTGATGTGAATGCGCGAATGTGTTCAAGTCAGCTGTAAGCAAACAAGCTAACGGAACAATGGATATCGAGGAAGAGAGGCGTTCTTTCCACAGTTGGAAGTGTTGCCATTATGGTATCACAGTCTGTACGATAGTACGGTAGTAACTTGCTTAATTTTTTTATTTCAGTTGGTAGCGTAAAGAAACATTAGACCTGTATGTTTTGTAAAAACCAAACTCCTTGCTGCTGTTATGAATATAATACTAGTTAAAAAGTCGGGAGAGACAGCTTTGTTTGGTATTGAAAGTACTATAGTAACTAACAAGTAACGTAACTTGTAACTTATAACCCAGTAAAGTAAAGTACTATTATTACTATTTTAGGAGTAATAAATAACTAGTAAGTTTAATTTCTGAATTATTTGCCCAACAGAGCTCAGGACACTGAGGATCAAGTCCCGTGTGAAAGAAAGTAAAGTTTCTTTAAGAAATCTTTAAGAACATTTTTAACAAATGCTTTTTAAAAAGCTATTGGGACAAAAATTAGCCATTTAAATAGTGGTGGTGACATGTCCCCTGTGCCCAATGACAAGACCGACATCATAAATTATATTATGGACAACCGGGATGTCAAAATTATAAACAAAGATGCCGAACAGGTCTAATCAGAACAATCATTATTTCACGTACAAAATCTGCTTCGACGCTGCTTATTTCTAAAATATGTCACGATTTACCCAGCAGCATATAAAGTCATTAAATTGAGCTTAATTTTTACCAGCTGCAGCATTAAAGTGAGGATGCATCAATAATAATAATCCAAATATTCAGCATAATGAGTGCTTCTGGTATTGAAGCTAATACTTAAGTTTTAAATGCAGAACGTTTTCTTGTAACAGAGTATTTCTACACTGTGGTATTACAACTTTTACTGAAGTTAAAGATCTGAGCTCTTCTTCCAGCTGTGATTCAGGAGGAGCTTCAGTGTGTTTTGAGTCTGAGTTAAGATGAACAGCTGATCCTCACACCGTCACACCTCCTCTTATGAAGCGTCGGGTTCAATCAGGTTAACTGACAGATCAGAGAGCAGCTTTGTGTTCAGACGACAGCCGAACTGTGCTGCTGTAAAAGCTTTTCTGATCAGAACAAGACGACGGAGATGTCTCTCCGCCTCCACAACGCCGACTCCGCCGGGAATTCGCCGCCGCGACATGCTGTTTGAAATCACTGTTCAAAGGAAATAAAAGAAGTCGAAGCCGATTGTTCCCACATCAGCAGACAACCTTCATCAGAAAAGAGTCGAGACTCAGCTTAAAGCATCAGCAGCTCGACGTCATGTTCCCTGCAGTTGGTTATTTGTTGGACCTGGAACAGAACTTTTTAAGAAATACAGAAAAAACTCACATGAACAATGTTAAAAATGTGAACTGGAAAGAAAAGGTAACAAAAACCACAATTGAAAGCTAAACCAAGTACTTTCTCTACGGAGCAGGATTTCATCTTACTGAGGTAACCCACAGACTTTTATGTTTGCTGTGGTGATGTGGAGAAACTTTTTTTACAGCGATATCGCAGCCGTGAAAATAAATGGGTTTAATTTTTCTGCCAAAGTACAAAATTTAATTTCAGTCCGACATTAAACAACATCGGGAGGAGACACGAGATCCCTCGGCCCCGAGAGGCTCGGGTTCTGATGTTCAGATCCATCTCAACCCAAAACTGTCCGGAGACTAAACTAAAAATACATGAAGCGAAAAGTTCCTAAACAGCCAAAAAGATTCAGCTTCTCCTCAGCTTTTTACACATCAAGCTCAGTTTTTTAAGATAAGTACCATTTGAAAACCGTAACCGAGCCACGCTGAGCCGAACCGGCCAGTGCAGGATCAAAAACACATTAAAGTCTCCACCCAGTCTTCTCCTCAGGGCTTTTAACAGGCCCACTTATATCCACTCCAGAAAACAGACTGGCCCGACTCTGATCTGCTTAAGACACTGCAGCGCTGCAATTGAAAATCAATTGAGGGATGATGAATGGCGTCCATTAGGCTGCTGTGGCACCGGGCTGGATTCAGTAAATAACGGCCGGCGATAAACAAGGCGTGCTGCGGGTCGGAGACGTTCGTTAGCCGGCAGCAACGTGTCACAGCTGATGAATGGTCCGGCTCTGAGAAGACCCCCAAAGACTATAAATTATAATTCCAATGTTAACTTAATGGAAAAACACAAATCATCCACAGCAGCAGCAGCAGCAGCAGCAGCAGCAGCAAGCCCGGGTCACCTGAGAGTCCTGGACCAGAACCAGGAAGAGTTCATCTTCAAAAAACTCCTTATTGATTCACTGTAGAAGAGAGATGTTTCCTCTAAACTGAAAACAAAGATCCAGTCTGTTGAAACCCCTGCAGGATTACTTGTAATGGAGTATTTTCATATTGTAGTACTGTTACTATCTGAATACTCGTAACTTTCTTCAGGGTCATCGCTTGTATTATTGTCTCTTAGGTATTATTGTCTTTGCACTTGTTAAAGCACTTTGTAACTTGTTTTTGAAAAGTGCTCTACAAATAAAGATTATTATTATTTTAAATTCTAGACCGACCGAACGTGTCAGGCTGAATTTTGGGTCTACAATGAGGTTTAATTTTGTGCCGACAGTCATTATGTCACGCAGGGCTTCGCTTCATCCAACAGAAACACAGCAGGTCTGTTTGAAGCCGGCTCTTTGTGATCTGTAATTTCCATCCAGATGGTGAAAGTTTCTCATTCAGCTCCCTGTCGTACTCTGCAAACTCTCATCAGCAGGTTCCATTCTGAGCTGTCAGTCTGTTAAAATGAGAAATTTCATTCTGTTCGTTCAGACTGAAATCAGACAACCGCTTCTGTCATCTCAGTTTTTATGTTTTATCACATCTGAATATTAAAGAGCTACCAAACGCCCCAGTTTCAGCTTGAACACGCCGCCTTCACAGATGAAAAAACGCTTTCATCCCCTCCAGATCACACGCTGTTTATAGTCTAGCCCTGTGACTAATTCACAATTATTATTATATATTTATTCATGTGCGTTGATGTCTGCGTCACCAAAACGCTAGTTGGCGGTGGCGTTTCCATGTTCCACAATCAGAAAGTTGCACAAAGTTGGAACCACCTTTTGGCTGATCTCGCTGATCTCATTTGCCTTCGCAAATGCCGCAAGATCAGCCATTGTTCCGAGCTCACGCACTGTGTGGGAAACAGAATGTGTGCCTGACTGGACGTTTTTATACCGCAACCCTGCAGTCGCCGGCAGCTCACCTTTGACTATCAAGTCAGCGAAAGTCAGCGAAGGTCAACTCAAACTCACCTAATGGCGACTGCATTGATCAGCTAGCTAAAAAGCAGAAACGAGAGAAGGCGTCGGAGGAGATGTTATGCATGAACGTTGAACCGCTCGAGGCAGAAGAAGCTGGAAATGCTACCGTGCCGACCAATCACAGGTCTTGCGGCCTGCGTCGCCACAACATGTAGTTACATCTTTGTATGTCAGAGTGTAAACAGGTTTCTGTCCCCACATCATGAAAACCAGTGCATGCACACAGCTTTATATCTTGTGAAGACAATACATCACTTTATACTCATCAGTTAGAAGCTGACAAAACCAAGTTTGTACTAAAAGTTTTATTTTTGACCTTGTGAGGACCTTTTAAGAGGAGAGTCCCCACAAGGAGATATGAAACATAATGCAGCATGAAGACAGAAAACCATTTAATGTTACATATGGAGTGTATTTATTCATATAATAATATAATAATAATAATAATAATATTAACCAGAACGCAGTGTAACCTTCAGTCAGTCCAACTGATCTGAGAATCTATTGCAGAGAATAATCAGTTATAAAAATATGTCTTCACACGTCTACAGAGTCGTCATGTTGGTGGCTTTTTAAAAACTTTTCTTTATTGCCCCTCGCTCCCAAAAAATCCAAATATAAACAACACAGACGTCGGACGTGACAATGAAGACGTGTTTTTCCACTGCAGGGAGGCGACAACAGAAGCTTTGACCAGCGGAGGCGACTTTCATCGAAGGAACATTTGAAATGTAGATGAGTTAAGATGTTTTACTGTAAACAGAGATGGGAAAAAATAAGTCTGAAGTCCTGCAATTGAGAGAAAGTCCCTCCTGGACCTTATTTTAGAATAAATATGTACGGCAGTCAACGGCGACAGATAATTAATGTTTTTGAATTGTGCCATTAATTACACACATGATGTTTGTAGATTTAAAAGATAATTTAATTTAATAAAGTCGCAGTCTTTCATAAAACAGTAAAGTAAAATTTTGTTTTGAGTGAAACCGCTGAGTGAACTACATCTCTCAAATATGTTAGCGCGGTAATGCTAAGCTAATGTTCACTGCTTGATTGTTACTAGCTAGGTAGCTTAGCTATGTTCTACACACAGATGTATCTATACTTTCATCACATCATGTGCAAATGGAAGCTCTTTGACGTTAGCTTCAGTGGGGCGGCAGTAGCTCAGTCCATAAGGATTAGGCAGGGAACCGGAGAGTCCCGGTTCAAATCCATCTCGGACCACAGATGTGGAGCACGGACTGGTAGCTGGATCCTGGGCGCTGCCGAAAGAGGCCTTGAGCAAGCCCCTGAAACCCTGCACGGATTCATAAAGTATATCTTCTTCTACAGAGACGTTAGCTTGAGTTACTGAGGGAGACAGTTATGACGTCACATACGCGATTTTTGGGTTTGTGGTCTGGTCACAAACTGCAACTTCTTTGACTTAAAATATCTTTTAAACTGAAAACATCATGTGGACACAATTTAAACGGGATCAAAACATCAGCCGTCTCTCACCATTGTCTACCAAAAATATTTTTCCCAAAGTTAGGACCCATAGTGGTCCACCGGAAGGGGAGAGACAGGCTCGCTGTAGACTTTTAAGCAACAAGACTTCTGGGAAATGTGGTCTCTAAGTCTGGAGAGACCATCAATCCGTTAACCATCTTGACATTTGATTATCTGTCTTTTCCTGGCTGTATTTGGCTTTTATACTATTGTTTGTTTGAGTGGGGAGGGTGGGATGTAAGCAACAGCTTATTTCTGAAATCAGTGTGGTTGAATTTGGACACTTTTTAAAAAAATTGCAGAAATGAGTAAATGAATAAATAAACCCACATCAGAGGCGACCAATCATCCGCTGTGTTTCCACCGAACAGAGTTAATGACGAGGCAGTGGAGGAAAAACTGATACCCAGAGGAGCTTTAATAAAGATCTGATTATCAGCTGCAGTGGAAAAACACAGTGAGAGGAAACGTGTCGCCACAGGGAGGAAAACAAATCAACAAAACATTAAAAAGAATTGATATTTATCTGAGTGTGAATTATCTAATGGATCCTCGGATGAGCGAGATGGAAATCAGGCTCTGTCATTATTGAGTCGTGAGAAATGTATGATTTTCCTCAAGAAAGACTTTTTAAAGACAGTGAATCATATAAGAACACACTTTTACTGTGTCTCAATTTGCGGACTTCCGTATCACACTTCTGAGTGACGGTTCTGGCAAAACGCAGTGCGCCACGAGTACCCGGATGGTGTTCTCATAACGGTCAAAAGGTTGAGTGTGGTACGGTTTTTATTCAAATTTAATTGAAGTTAAGTGAGCAAACAAGCCGGCAGGTATTTTGGCGGGAGACAGTCGCGATCACATGTTGGCGATAATGATCCGCCTAGTTACAATTCACAATTAAAAATGCGGAGAAGCGGTCAAACGTTGCAATCTTCATTTCCAGGTAGTGCACAACCTCCGTGTTTGATCAGAGACAACACTACCCTGTTGAAACTAGGCAAGTAAGTTCATTGTGTACTTACATAGTGTACACAGTGTACTGCACGTTTGTATCCGAGGTATCCGAATTGAGACACAGCTTTTATCTTACAGAACCTAAAGTCGCTGTAAACTGTCTCTTTAAATGTCTTTTCAAGTTTAAAATATTATTTTCTCACAGACGCTGTGAAACCACCTGAATCAAAACGGCAGTCGATGGTTTTTCTGTGACAGCATGTTTGCGAGCACAAGTACAGAAGCCCATTTCTGTCACAAATGTCAAATAGTCAGTTTCTGTCATGACCACTTACATTTTTATTGTCCTAACTTTTTTCTATTTTCTTCTTCCTCGGCAGAAATGGGCTTCCGTACGCTACATGGCGCAGCAAAACATTCTCACTTCCAACTCGTCACACGTGGACCGCTTGGTCGAGACCCCTTGGCGTCACTTTTTAATGCCCTGTGTACCCTTTAGTGTCGTTCTTTTGAGCAACAAAACTACTTGGTTAGGTTTACGTATGTCAGTTAATTTCCATAAGTAATGTTACTTGCATAACTTACGCAACCTTTAAAAAACATTTAATGTTGACTTTATGTTTCACACAGGAAAACAAACAACCGTCTGCTTGGTTTCTGGGTAACCGTCCATCGCAACCGCCTCTTTACTCTGATTTATCTGTTAAATACTTTACCATTCATAAACGACGCTACAGGGCTTCCCTCAGTGTATTACAAACTGACGCCAACGGGTCTGGACAAAGCGTCCATATGTGACAACTTGGGAGTGAGAACGGGTTGGGCACGGACCTGATGAATTTGGAAATGTGTCCTACAGCAGTTTCCATACAGGTGACTCTGTTGAACTAAACATTTGTGTGTTTTTGTGCTTTTTAAAAAAAAAAAAATCAGTTTAAAACCATCAATTCCCTAAAAAAAAAAAAAAAAAAAAACATTAACGCTGGATTTTTTAACCTTTAACATTTTCCTTGGAGTTTTTCCACAAATAAAAAACAAACGACCAAAACAAAGACACCTGAACTTAAAGTCCCACCATTGTTAAAACGAACAAAAGAGATGCGACGTGTAAAGATTCCCCCCCGCCTTTATAATATAGGAACAATATAAGATACATTTTTCTGTGTTTTTCCAAAATTTATTTTTATAGGTTAAGGTAACTGATGATCTCAGGTAACGTCAAAGTCCCCGCCTCCTCCTGAAAACTTTTATTTTTAAATACTAAAATAGTTCCGAGAGATCAAATGCTCGAATCCCATTGGCTTAGGGCTGAAAATCGTCCAACAACAGGAACAGTCTTTTTTATTTTTAAATATCCAGTCACACTGATTGCATGTTGTTGTTTAAAATTGTTAAATAAATCAGAGTCTATTTCCTGTCCATGGCTTCTTTGTTTGCTGCTGCCTCTTCTTAACGCCATTCATCATGGCTTCCTGTTTCCCAGAATCCTCTTTTCTTCTTAAGAACAAAACCAAAAGGAATAAAATCTGTAAGAAACTGATTCTCTGCATAATCAAACCGGGAGTTATTTCTGTTCCTCGGTGGTCATTAAGACATAACGATGTCCGAATCTTTGTCTTTTTCTTTTCGACGGCGGTCCTCGGCCCGGCGATCTTTTCCCTCTGTGAGTCTGAAGGCACTTGATGTCATGGCAGAGGGTGAGCTTTCCTCCGGCGTCCGACGCAGACAGACACACGTCACAATAAAAGTCAGTCCGCACGCTGTAAAAAGTTACCCTCCCCTGACGCCGTTTGTCCGTCAGCTCGTGGTACAGTACTGTTGATCTGTGGATGGGGGGGTTGGGAGGGTTTATGATTGGGGATGGCGGGACGGGGGGGTCAGGAAAGATGACATTCAAACTGTTATTTACTTTTTTTCCTTCTGACTGATACGCCGTTTTCTTCGGCACTCTGTGGCGTCAAGCTGAAAACAAAAGGTCGACGAGTTTCGCTGGACAAAATCGATGAAACACCACAAACGGCGATTTTCAGAAGATCATCTGAAAACACGCCGACGCATGATTGGTAGCTGGTCTCTATTTTAACTGTTGTCATGGTGAATAGCTTTAAATCTGAGAATTAAACAAACCTGGCTTCTGTTATTAAGAGCCTTAAACCTGCATTCTCTCGAACAGCCAGCAGGCTTTAGGGCGGGGCTCCAAGGTGATGGACATGTCACTACCATGGCGACCTGTCAATCAGGATAGAGGCGACTCGTATCCGCTGCTCTGTGTACATTTAAACCTGTGCCGCTGAAAAATCTTATCAGGAGTCCGCTGTTAATTTTTTACAGTAAGCACATTTTGTTTGAAGTCTGTTTGTCGCTAGCCAAAACTAGCATCCCAGCTAATACACAGATGCACTTTACCAAGCTAGCTAGCTCCGACCTCTCGTCCAGAAAAGGTCACGTCTGGTTCCCAATAACTAAGTTGGCGGCGGCCAAAATGCCAAAACTTGAAGACTGAGACTTGAAAACGGTAGTCCGGGACAAACGTGACATCACGCCGGCTTCGTCTGTTATAACGTCTCCGTTACACGTGCAGAGGGGAAAACCATGTGACCTGCATGAACAGTGTGCTTTTATTAAATTTAATGGACTTGTTGACCTTTCAATAATAAACAGTAGTTACTTTATTCTCAGTCTTTCTGAAAGCGAGATAGCATCAGTTAGTCTGGAAGCAGGGGGGGGGACAGCAAGACCTGTTGAAAGTCTCGTTCCAGCTGTTCCTACAGCTGAGTCCAGACTTTGTGCTACGCTAAGCTAAACGACCTCTGAAGCCAGACAACCGGTGCTTCTCCATGTGACCGCTTTACCTTTTCGGTCAGCCATCTTGGCAGGAAGTCCCTCTGTAGTTCTAACCGTATCTTTGGTTGTTTGGGTGGGGGTGGGGGGGTGGTGGTGGTGATGGGATTGGATGGGGAGGTGAGGACAGGCAGAAGAGTCAAAGGTCTTGATGTCCTGTAAAGGAGGGGAGGGTGGGTCACCTCTGCCGGCCAATCAGAGCCAGACTCAGAGTGATGCACAGCTGCCATATATGGGGCACGGAAGGCGGGGCGAGCGACCTTAGATCTGTGAGGGATGGAGGGAGAGAGAGAGAGAGGGGACATGTTTAATGCCGCTGGTTCAAAGGAATCAAAGTTATTTCACATTTTCTGGATGGAAACTGCGGTTCCCAACATGAGGTTTGGGACCCTACAGGAGGTCGCGAGATGATTACACTGGTTGAGATCGAACAGGCTGCTGAAACAACTCTGGCTGCAGCAACACGTCCGCTCAGATGAAGTCGTTTGGGGTAATTAAAGGATCAATGAAGTGAACTCACTGTTGGAGGGAGGGTCTTTACATTCGCCCTCCTCGATGGTGACATCATCAATGGCGATATCTCCCTCGATACCAGAACCTCGGACTCCCTCCATCACCATCTACCAGAGAGAAAGACAGGAAACAAGTACTCAGATCCTTTACTGGAGTAAAAGTACTAATACTACACTGTAAAATACTGTTTTGATGTTCATCATAATTTCCAGTGTGTGTGAATAGCGGACTCCATACTACTAGAAAAATATATACTTAAGTACTTAATATAAATAAGAATGACTTTCAGAAACTGGGTTTGATAACTTTAAGAATAGTAGGGCTGAAACAATTAGTCCATTAATCAACTGATCAATAGTTACAGCTTCTGAACGTAACGCTGCTTTTATTTTACTCCTCTTGTGTGAACGGAAACATCTTTATTCTATTATCTGTTATAAACAAATCAAATCATTTAACAACGTCACCTTGGACGTTATGACATTTTACAACAAACCAACTAACTGATCAATGAAAAGAACAAATCTGTGCTGAATCAGTACAGATTACATAACACTTAGTTCATCCAACTGTTCTCAAAAGCTGGGCTAGTGGGTGGGGCCTGCAATAAAGGAGGTGCGGTCTTTAGTAAATGGTTTGTACCTGGAAGGCTGCAGTTGGGTGGATGTTGACTTTGGCTTGCCGCCAGCGGTCTCCTTGGTTTCCTGTCAGACTCCAGACCGAGGTGTCCGTCACTGTCTGACCTTTCTGCCGCAGAAACACGTTCAGACCTCCTGCAGACACAGACCAACAATGTTCAGTACTATTACCTGTTCTATCCTGCGCCCGAGGCTGCCGGCCTACCTGTTCTACCTGTTCTATCCTGCGCCCGAGGCTGCCGGTCTACCTGTTCTACCTGTTCTATCCTGCACCCGAGGCTGCCAGTCTACCTGTTCTACCTGTTCTATCCTGCGCCCGAGGCTGCCGGTCTACCTGTTCTACCTGTTCTATCCTGCGCCCGAGGCTGCCGGCCTACCTGTTCTACCTGTTCTATCCCATACCCGAGGCTGCCGGCCTACCTGTTCTACCTGTTCTATCCTTTGCCCGAGGCTGCCGGCCTACCTGTTCTACCTTTTCTATCCTTTGCCCGAGGCTGCCGGCCTACCTGTTCTACCTTTTCTATCCTTTGCCCGAGGCTGCCGTCCTACCTGTTCTACCTTTTCTTTCCTGTGCCCGAGGCTGCCGTCCTACCTGTTCTACCTTTTCTTTCCTGCGCCCGAGGCTGCCGGCCTACCTGTTCTACCTGTTCTATCCTTTGCCCGAGGCTGCCGTCCTACCTGTTCTACCTTTTCTTTCCTGCGCCCGAGGCTGCCGGTCTACCTGTTCTATCCTGCGCCAGAGGCTGCTGGCCTACCTGTTCTATCCCGCGCCCGAGGCTGCCGGCCTACCTGTTCTACCTGTTCTATCCTTTGCCCGAGGCTGCTGGCCTACCTGTTCTACCTGTTCTATCCTGCGCCCGAGGCTGCTGGCCTACCTGTACTATCCCGCGCCCGAGGCTGCTGGCCTACCTGTTCTACCTGTTCTATTCTTTGCCCGAGGCTGCTGGCCTACCTGTTCTATCCTGTGCCCGAGGCTGCCGGACTACCTGTTCTACCAGTTCTATCCTTTGCCCGAGGCTGCCGTCCTACCTGTTCTACCTGTTCTATCCCGTCCCCGAGGCTGCCGGCCTACCTGTTCCATCCTGCGCCCGAGGCTGCCGGCCTACCTGTTCTATCCTGCGCCCGAGGCTGCCGGACTACCTGTTCTACCAGTTCTATCCTTTGCCCGAGGCTGCCGTCCTACCTGTTCTACCTTTTCTTTCCTGCGTCCGAGGCTGCCGGTCTACCTGTTCTATCCTTTGCCCGAGGCTGCTGGCCTACCTGTTCTATCCCGCGCCCGAGGCTGCCGGCCTACCTGTTCTACCTGTTCTATCCTTTGCCCGAGGCTGCTGGCCTACCTGTTCTAACTTTTCTTTCCTGCGCCCGAGGCTGCTGTCCTACCTGTTCTACATGTTCTATCCTGCACCCGAGGCTGCTGGCCTACCTGTTCTACCTTTTCTATCCTTTGCCCGAGGCTGCCGTCCTACCTGTTCTACCTTTTCTTTCCTGCGCCCGAGGCTGCTGGTCTACCTGTTCTATCCTTTGCCCGAGGCTGCCGGCCTACCTGTTCTACCTGTTCTATCCTTTGCCCGAGGCTGCTGGCCTACCTGTTCTACCTTTTCTTTCCTGCGCCCGAGGCTGCCGGTCTACCTGTTCTATCCTGCGCCCGAGGCTGCTGGCCTACCTGTACTATCCCGCGCCCGAGGCTGCTGGCCTACCTGTTCTACCTGTTCTATCCTTTGCCCGAGGCTGCCGGCCTACCTGTTCTACCTGTTCTATCCTGCGCCCGAGGCTGCCGGACTACCTGTTCTACCAGTTCTATCCTTGGCCCGAGGCTGCCGTCCTACCTGTTCTACCTGTCCTATCCCGTCCCCGAGGCTGCCGGCCTACCTGTTCTATCCTGCGCCCCAGGCTGCCGGCCTACCTGTTCTATCCTTTGCCTGAGGCTGCCGTCCTACCTGTTCTATCCTGCGCCCGAGGCTGCCGGTCTACCTGTTCTATCCCGTACCCGAGGCTGTGGTCGTACCTATGTGTTTCCCGTACATGTGGTAGTAGAAGGCAAAGCAGTAGGTGGGGTTGTTGGTAACTGAGGAGGAGGAGGAGCTCTTGGAGTTCATGTTGAAGGTGGGAGACAGCAGCCGGGCCTTGTCTCCGTCCAGCCTCGGCCTCGACGTCTCGATGTACATATAGAAACCTGAGAGACCATCACAAGACAGGCCGGGGTCAAAGGTCAGCTCACGAGTTAAACTATTCAGACCCTGTAGGGTTTTTCAGAAAAGCTTCTGCAAAATAAGACATTTTAGGCTGCTGAGCTTTAAAAATCCAAATAATTTCAAAGGTATTTTTCTGTCTGTCAATCAATATGATTCTTGTCTCATTAATTTAATATTATTGTACACTTTGAAGCTCCACAGAGTACCATCAAACGCTGTAAAAACAGGATTAGAAAAGGACAGAAAATGTAAAACAAATTACAAAAAAGCTCTAAGCTTTAATTTAATTTCCCAGGCTGTACGGGGAACTGAACCCATAACACCACCTCGCTCTCCTCCCATTTGATGCAGAGCTGCGGCAGAATCCAGATCAAATCCTCCTCCAGCAGAAAATAAAATCCTCACAAATCAAACTGTACATGAGCGTAGAAAACATAGTCGCACGTTTCCTGTCTGACAACAGCTCACCCTGAGGCGCTCTGTAACGAGATGCGACCTTGCAGAGGAAACGAGCTGCAGAGGAAGAAGAGCGGGAGGAAACGACGAAGAGGAGGAGACGAACAACAAACAGCTGCTTAAACTCTGATCATCCTGCTGCCAGCAACTATTTATATTAACACTCTTTTAATATTTATGAGCAGAGGTGGAGGAAGTGTTCAGTAAAACTACTAATACCACTAAATACTCCACTACAAGTACAAGTCCTGCTTTGGAAATGTTGTTTAAATGAAAGTATGCATCAGGAAAATGTACTTAAAGTATTAAAAGTACTCAAAGCAGAAAAATGTCACTGTGACTGTTATACTGTTGGGAGTTTGTACTTCCTGTAAGTATCTCTCTCTCTCAGTCTGAGCGGCTGTCTCTCTACCTCCGGGCGAGTTCTGATGGCCAGGCGTCGACAGCCAATCACATTTGATTATTTAGCGTCTTCCAGCCTGAAGGAGCTGCACCAGGCGGCCTCTGAGACAACAGGCTGCGACGGACGCTAATTGGACGGTAGCTGCTGATCAGACATTTCCAAAGACGCATCGACCACATATTCAAAATCTAAATAGTCACTTTCTCCAAATATCAGAACTTAGTGACTATATAGCAGCCGAGCTCCACCTTCAACGCTGGTTGATGTGCAATGCATTCTGGGATCTTTTGGAAGTCAGCTCCAAAAGAGAAAAAAGGCGGCGCTTCACGTCAGGTCATCTGGGCTGAACGTGGCGGATGAGGGCGTTTCAAATCAGACAGAAAGGCTTCTCGTCTCGTGGTCAGCAGGTTCGTATCTCCATAACAACTCCCGCCCTTCAGAACGCCGCTTCAGGTGTTTCATGGTGTAAATGAAGAAATGCTTTTTCATGAACACACGAAACAGTCAGTACTTTATTTGCTTTATTATTTATTTGTTTTGTTAACGGTCAGTTGAAGGTATTTGTAGGTGGAAAATGAAGGTTTGCAGTTTCACAGTGAAGCTTTCTGACCGCCGGAGGCTGCAGCCTGAAGACGGGACTCCATCCTCCGTCTGCACGTCACCACTGTCTTTATGTTCCTTCTCCTCTGACGGATTTCTTCCTTTATCATTGATGAACGTCTGTTTCAAAATGGCAGCTCTAGAAATAAGCTCTTGCTGTCGTTTGGTTTTAACGTTTTAGACGGCGGAAGAGATTTCAGCTGTCGAACTGAAAATATCTGGATGTGACAGCTGACTGTTGTTTCATGAGTGTTAGTAAGAAGCAAATTAACAAAGAAAACTCTCAACTCTGAACTGTCATTCTATTTTTTGCTCCAGGACAGATGCTAAAGTTATCTTTCTCTAACTAAAGGCACATTGGACAGTTTGACAGGTCGGCTTACTACGCCCACTTACAGATCCAGCGTCAGTGTTGACAGTGCAGAGATAATTCAGTCAGACGTTTTCCTCTCTCTAATAAGTCTGCGACCGTCAGCCTGACAGTCACTTCATAGTCAGTTTGTATTTGTGACATCCTGCTTTTTCCTGATAACGTCCCTCTGTCTTTATGCGAGGGAGACGTGCCAAACTCCATTGGAAAATGTGGCGATTTAAGCAGAGTGTGTCCAAGTGTATTTCCCTCTGGCAGCCACAGTGGAGGCGTTATTCTCTCTGTCTCCTTATTTTGGTTTATGATAATTAGCCAACTTCCAGCTAGCTGATGAAACAAAGTACGTAGCGGAGGATAGCAAGCCTAGATGCCTTTTTCTGACGTTAGTTTACAAGTTAACACATTAAGGAGATCAGGCAGGAAAACTCAATGGCCTCTTTGAATCTCTCCTCAAGTCTAACTTTTATCTTATGGTCTTTTTTTTAAATAACTGTTGTATTTAATGGTGTTATTGTATTATTTATTGTTTCATTCATATTGTTTGTTTCTACTCTACAGCACTTTGTGTTAATATTACTTTTACTACTATTACTATCAGTATTATTGTTATTATTTCATTAGCAACAATGGTGTTGGGTGTGAGGAGTAAATTGTCTGTTTTAAACCACAAGAATACAATTTCTACATGATGAGAGAGCCAATAACTCGTTTGAAAACTGACCTCCCTCTTGAAATGGAAATTATACTAGCTAGAGCGTTGATTCTTTTTTGTCTTTTGCAGCAGCATGTTGCACACGTGACGTCATTACGTTAAGTTACGTGTGGTGAAAAATCACGTGACAGCGGGGGGATGGCCAGATGAGTGGCGCCAGAGGAACAACTAAGCAGGTCGTCAGAGAGAGATTAAGAGAAACAGTAAATCAGTAGTTTAGCACAGTTAGCATAGTTTAGTATATAAACTACTAAACTATAAACTAGTTAACACAGTAGTAGTAGTATTAGTAGTAGTATTAGTATGAAGTAATAGTTGACAGGAACCGCTATGACGACTACCACAAGTGAACATACAGCACGTTTGCAAAAACTAAATAGTGTATATCGTTCAAATAACTTATGGAGTGTTGAGAAATATTTTGTTCATCTTTCTTTCTTTAGAAATCTTTTGGATCAATTTGTTTTGTGTGTTTATTTTTGATAGTTTTAGGAGAAAACACGGCAGAAATTGTATTTATTTATCACACAATTTCAATATTTTAAATTTTTTACTATATTTTTTAATCAATAATTATGGTTTATTGACTTACATAACCTTTTAGCTGAGGTTGTACAGATTTTAGGTAGATAAAGTATTTGAAGATAGTCGAAGAAATGACATCGCAGTTATCAAAAAACTGTTATTTGAAGATGGTCACTCTGATTTCTAACTTTGTCTCTGTATCAAATAAACAGCCAAACATTTATTTATGTTTTTGTAGCACTTAGTTAACAAATTAAACTAGAAACAAAGTTTTCTGTTAACTTTAGGTTTGAGTTAGATATACTGTAACTAGTGGTGGGCATAGATTTATTTTTTTAATCTAGATTAATCTCACTGTAATCTTGGAATTAATCTAGATTAAAATGGCTCATTTGAATTCTGCCGAAGGCATTCAGAATACGTGTGCTTCCCAAATAATGACTAAAAGTAAGTCTTTGAGAACGGGTTTATCAAGCCAGGTGGCGCATCAGACCAGGGGCTCATCTCCTTTTTCCCTGCATCACAAACAGCTTGAGAAAACCATTGGGCTGCTTCTTCCTTGAAGCAAACCCGGCGGCTTCATAGCTGCATCGTTCTCGCCCCCTACAGTGCAATTCGGCCAGGTATACATCTGCGCTAAAATATCAAGGTGAAAGTCGTCATAGCTTGCGTAGTAGGCCTACATCTGCAGCCTGTTTTCCTGCTCTACTGTGAAGACCCTGTTATTTGGCTGTGAGCGTCCTGGTGGTCCAGCCTGCAGCCTAGTGGACTCTGCCCCCCTCCCGCCGAATCTAAATAAGGTAGAATGGCTGCGTTTCGGGACGAATGAAACAGCTGTTTCATTCGTCCCGACAGTGACTGTTGACGTTTAAACTTCACTCGCTTCTAAACTGTAAAACTTTGACATTTAAAACTTCAGCATGTGTTAAAGTACTGACTAATCTTTCATGTGATCACGACCATGACACAATAAACACAACTCGTCATTCAAAAAAAAAGATTGCTTGAGTGAATTTACTTTCTGTGATTGAAAACAGCTTCTTTCATATAACACGTGAAAGTGTGACGTATCCACCGGATTTTTCACGGTTCTGGTAAGTACTGTGTTCTGTATGTGCTGAGGTAGTTTGGCATATCAGACTTGTATGGGCTCGGAGGAAATCGCTGTGTTTCAATCGTCCCGGCTCTCCCCTATAGACCCAGCTCTCAACCCAACTTTGAGAATAGATTAGCGGCGATATTTTTTTTATTGCCTGATAAGAATCTCCCGTTAACGCAGCACGTTAACGCCGATAACGGCCCACCACTACATATAACACATGAAAGCAGCAAATGATGGTATCGGTAAAATTCAGTTTTTAAAGGATATTAAAGAGGTTTCGTTATTATTCTGCTCATTTTCAGGTTCAAAATCTTATTTATGTTCCAGAACAGGTTTACATGGTTATATTCAGAGTGGTGAGTTATTAATCTGTAACAAAAGGATCTTTCATCCATAAACTTTTAACCGAGCTTTATGTCCGCTGCCTGCCTGGAGGGTAGTTAGTGTTTGGAAGGGAGGGAAGCGGCTGGACTACAGACGAGCGGTTTTCAGTTCAGAGCAGAGTTTTCTGTGGGAGATGGGAACTTCCTTTGGGCTGGACTTTGGGCTTTACATGCACAAAAAAGGAACATAACTCAATAAACGAGAGGGAAAAAGCCAAAAAGTAAAAAACACCTCTTTAAATCCAGATCTCTCAGAACCTGAGCAGTTTTTCCACAATGTGAATATTGGTTTTATCACTTTCTCTGATGATGACTAGGGCTTCAACGAATGATTATTTTCATTGTCAATTAATCAATCAGTTGTTTAGTCTATAAAATGTTGGAAAATGGGAAAACGTCCCGATCAGTTCAAGCTGACATTCTCAGATGTCTTGTTTTGTCCACAACGCGTCGTAGAGGAGGAAAGAAAGCAGAAAATATTCACATTTAAAGAAGCTGAAATCAGAGAATAAAAATAAAACATAGACTCAAATTGATTATCCATGCGTATAGTTGGCAATTAATTTAATAAAATGAATCGATTATTTGATTAATTGCTGCAGCTCTATAAACTGATTGTAAATGTGCTCTGGTGTTTTCTCAGTTAACTCAGTTTTTAGTCCTTCAAGTTCATGAGCTTCATTATCTCTCGATCTCAGCAAACCTGCTTTGGATTTAAAAAAAAGAAATTAAGACGGCCTTTTTAATCTGGGTAATCCTGTTTTTCATAATTATTTTGCATTTTCTTTATTGTTTTATGGTGTTGTTATCAAACATCATTATTATTATTATGACCTAAATACCAGCTAAGGACTTGTAATTACTGAGTAATAACGAACCACAGCTGGACGGGTTCTCTCTGCCTCTCTTTACGGTGTCTTCCTGTCAGTCCTGAACACGTTTTCCTCTCTGAACCTTTTCCAGTTGAAACAAACAGTTTAATCTGCAGCAGAACAAAAACTCTGCGGCGTGTCTGTCTGACTGCTCTCATTCAGTCAGCCAGGACTCGGGCTGCTTCACTGCTGCCTTCTTATTTTCAGCCTCTTATCGTGTTCAGGGCGCCGAATCAGTTCAGCGTTCGTCTCGTCGGTCCGGCACGATGATTAACGCTCAGTTATCTGAGAGGCCCTCAGCTCTCCTCCTCCTGCCAGAGCTGCTGCACGAGACGAGACACAGAAACACAGAACCTGGCTGCTGTCTCAGGTCCTGTGAAACACTCGTGGACATGGAGAAGAGTTCACTTCTCTCCTTGTGACTGATGCCACACTTGTTAAATATAAATCTACATCTAGCAGCTGGTTAGCTTAGCATAAAATACGAGGGGTCGGCAAATAAGTCTGGCATCCGACCACAGTTTCTTCAAATCCTTGTATACTCGCGTGCACGGTTAGCTCAGTCGGTACTGTGTGGGACTCCCGTTAGGAAGGTTGTAAGATCGATTACAAATAACTGCGAATATTTTTTTCTCTCCTTTGTTAAACAAATTTAACATAAGGACACTTTTGCACATGCTCACAATAAAGCATGTGTGCACGTGTCCCGGCGTTTGATCCGGATTCAAAAATCTATGGATGTTTATTTTCATTTCTCTGAGGAGATTCAGGGAATCAAATCTCACGTTTTACTGACGGCTCTTTCAGAGGTGCATCAAGCAGCTGCTTTTACTTTTCAAAGTAAAAGCTCTCAATAAACTCAACATAAAGCATTGCTGCAAAAAACATTCTCGCGCTTTTATTTTGTAGGCACCATCACTCAAGAGGAAGTTATTGTGTGAGTAACTGTTGTGTCATGACTGAGATCTATTTCAGCACCAGCCGTCAAAGCAGTCTGGCCGCCAGATATTATTGCTGGGGGGCCGTTTCTGGCCGACCACCTGACTCACATGTTAAATCTAGTTTATTTAATCAATACAAAAAAACGTCTTGTTTTTTCAGATTCGGTTTTGAAATGAAATAATCAAAGAACTAACCATACACGGACTGTGTCTTATGTTTGTGTTAAAATTTAGTTTTATCAGTTTATTATGAAATGATTTTAACTTTGTAAAATGTAGGCTATGTGACTTTGTCAATCTGTAATATAATAATAAATTATAAATTAATAAACCCCAATAACTGCCTCTCTGCTGTCCATTTTTTGTTGGCATTTATGTTCACTGCAGTGAGGTCAGGCACGGGGGGAAAAACTAAAACAATAATCAAATCCAATCAAAAACAAACAAATATTTGAATATTCAAATATTTGATAATAATAATATTTGAATATTCAAATATTTGGGTCCAGCCCGAATTTAATAGTTTTTTCTGCAAAACCTCGTTCTTATTATTTTATTTCAGTTAAAGAAAATGTTTTTTTTCTACACCTAGTTTTCGTTACTTCGTTAACGGTAATAACCTCGGTGTGACAGACAGCAGCTGGTTGGAGGAACAAAACATTTAAACTCGCTGTAACTAAAGCCTTATTGTTAGTGTGGTTCTGTGTGGTTCTGGATGGTTCTGGGTGGTTCTGGATGGTTCTGGGTGGTTCTGGATGGTTCTGGGTGGTTCTGGGTGGTTCTGTGTGGTTCTGTGTGGTTCTGGGTGGTTCTGTGTGGTTCTGGATGGTTCTGGGTGGTTCTGGATGGTTCTGGATGGTTCTGTGTGGTTCTGTGTGGTTCTGGGGGGTTCTGGGTGGTTCTGGGTGGTTCTGTGTGGTTCTGGGTGGTTCTGGGTGGTTCTGTGTGGTTCTGGATGGTTCTGGGTGGGTCTGTGTGGGTCTGTGTGGTTCTGGGTGGTTCTGTGTGGTTCTGTGTGGTTCTGGGTGGTTCTGGGTGTACCCTGCTTGGAGCCGGTGTGGTCGGAGCTCGGGCCGGTGTTCGGGGTGTATTTGGTGTCTCGTGTGGAGGCGCTGTGACGCGTCCAGTCGAACTCGTCTGTTTTGTCCTGAGAGAACAAACACAACGCCTCGTCCTCGAAACCACACTGGAACTCCCCTAAACACACAAATATGCAGAAATCAGAATCCATTTTTCAAATATGATAAAACATAAACTGATATTACCTCAACGTTACATTTACAGCTTACTGTGTTGACCTGTGAGAATTAACTAGCTAAACTATAACATCATAAATGTTACTGTCTAAATCAGAACCCTAAAGCAGAACTTCCTTTGGAAATCTGCCGTTTTAACCCCCAACTAAACTAAACTTCTGTTGGTCTACAGAAAGACTTGAGTTT
>NW_025742685.1:0-14289 GCF_021292245.1 Micropterus dolomieu | reverse complement strand
GCATCCTTAACCATGTTATTGTAGTTAATTAATAAATCCTTCAGACTGAGGTAATGGACTTGGAGACTGGATTTTTTCCATCTGCGCTCTGCTTTCTTACATTCCCTTTTGAGGCTTCGAATGCTGTCATTTATCCAGGGTTGCTTACTAGCTTTAGACGTAGGCCTAACCTTTAGAGGAGCAGTAATATTTAGAGACAACAAGCAGATATGGTTGAAGTGATCGACCAGATTGTTGGTGTTGGAATCAGACAGGTGTTGGCTTTGGCTCTGAAAGAATGCGCAAAACTTTGAAACACTTTGTTCATTAAAGATGCGAGAACACACGGAGCTTGGTGAGGCGGCATGAGTAACAGGCGAATCGCAGCTAAAAACAATACATCTGTGGTCAGATATGGTCATGTCCACTAATTCCACAGAGGAAATGCTGACACCCAGGGTAAAAACCAAGTCCAGTGTATGGGTTATGGGTTTGCCCTTTGACATGTTGTTTGAAGTTAAAAGAAGTGGCCATATTTAAAAAGTCAGTGGTAAAAAAGTCAGTCATAATTTAAAACCAGAGTAGATAAAAATTCAGGAAGTTCTGATAAAAATCCTCCAGGCGGTTTTGGGGGGCGATAAATTATAACAAATATGATAGGTTGCAGCCCTCCAAGTTTAAGAGTGAGAACTTCAAAGGAGTTAAATTCATCACAGCGTACTTGATGACATTTTAAATATTTCCTATACACGCTCACTAGCCCACCACCACGACCACTGACCCTTGGTTGACTAAAACAATCATATTGAGGCGGACACAGTTCAGCTAGCTGGCTATAGTCATTCATCTGCAACCATGATTCAGTTAAAAACAAAATCTAGATTTGCAGAAAAGATAAAATCATTTAAGATAAAAGTGTAGCACCTTATCACCAAAGCAAATTCCTCGTATGTGTAAAACACTACTTGGCAATAAAGCTCCTGATTCTGATTCTGATATATAGTCCAAATGTGATAAGCTGTAATTAATTCAGTTGAAGTTGTAAAATTATATTATTGATATGGTAAAGTTATGTGTGCTATATTTTTTCTTACCTTTGTTAAGTAAATAATTATATTAACTGTATGTAAAGCACCTTTCAAGATAAAATGTCTTCACACAGAAAAATGTAAAAGTTACATACATTAAAATTTTATTGCATTTTGTTAAAAATATGGTTGAACTTATATTTACATCAAATCATTAATGCAAAATCAAAATCATATACAGCCATTTATCTTGGGTTAAGAAAAATAATTATAATATACAGTTTATCAGCTTTTGAAATTCTGGCTCACAGGTTTATGAAAGGAGAAAAGAAGGAAGTTTTATTTTTATTTTCCCGGGTTGTGTAAAATCTATGAACAGCTTTCTTTGGAACCATATAAACTGTTGACCGCATGCTCTGTGGAATGTCTAGAGTAACGGTGACACTGTTTCTGGAAAGAGATGTTTCTGGTGAGTTTTTTAAAATATCATTTTTCAGTCCTATGAGCACCGCAAATTAAATTCCATTCAACTCTATTGTATTTGGGCAAAGGCAGAAATCTCAGAGAGAGAGATGTCAAGGCCTGGGCAAATAAAAGCAAAACTGCCTGCCGAGATATTACTAGATTGAGAAAATGTTTTTGTAACCCAGGTGTTAACACTTTATAACTCCCAAAACAATTCTTAACTCAAGGCCCACTTAGTAGTGAGGCCTCCGTTGTTGTGGAAAGTGAAGAAATATTTATAAAAACATGTCATTAATAAATCTAAAGTTGCTTTTATATATATATCTATATAGATATATATAGATATATAGATATACTGAACAAAATTATAAACGCAACACTTTTGTTTTTGCCCCCATTAATCATGAGCTGAACTCAAAGATCTAAGACTTTCTCTATGTAGAAAAAAAAAGACCTATTTCTCTCAAATATTGTTCACAAATCTGTGAAAATCTGTGTTAGTGAGCACTTCTCCTTTGCCGAGATAATCCATCCACCTCACAGGTGTGGCATATCAAGATGCTGATCAGACAGCATGGGTTTTGCACAGGTGTGCCTTAGGGTGGCCACAATAAAAGGCCACTCGAAAATCCTTCGGCAGACTATGTTGGATGCAGCATGTGGGAGTAGTAAGACAGTGCACCGCGAGTAAACGGCTGGCGCTCTATGGATAGTAACCATGGCAACAGCTCCTGTGCGGTACAAAACTATAGCCTATATAACTTAAGTTAAAATTATTGGCTATATAACTTTACCTGATAGGTCTTCATCTAGTTGCGGGGATGCTCTGCCATGCGAATTCCATCCTGGTGATGACCTATTTAGTAAACAGTAATAGATTCTGGAAACTCACAAACAGCGAGGATCAGTCTCTCTTCCAATGATTTGTGCTGTGCGTTGCATACAAAAAGTTCAAGACAATTCAACTTCGGCAGCGAGCACAGGCATGTGCGTGAGGCGAGCACAACAGTTTCATGGGAACGCACCCGCTTGTTGCTACACCTTGTGCTCAACCACTTCACCTTGCTACTGAACATACAGGAGACTGTTTATGCTGCTCCCTGATAAAAGAAAAATATTTCTGCTGCTACCTGTTCAGAAAAAACCCCAAGAAAACTGGACTTTGATAGTAACTCACTTTAACAAGCTAGACAAAAGGTAATGCCCTGGCAGTGGCAAATAGCTTTGTAATTTAATATTTGATTTGATTACATTAATGTTTAAGTTTAGATTTACAAGAAATATTTTATTGCTACTGTGTAAAGGGAATACTGCTGGTAAAAAGCACCTTAATTGTTTAAAGTGTTTCCAAACCACATGTTATTGCACTTTTGTGTATATAGCAGTACATTTAAATTAAAAGTGCGCAATACACTACTTTAGAATTCATTATTCAATTTTGCGCATAACTCTGCGATTAATCACAGAAAATCATGCGATTAATCGTTAATCACGTGATTTTCTGTGATTAATCGCGATTTAGTTTAGTTTAAAAATTTTAATCGTTGCGTGTGTGTGTGTGCTTGTATTATGGAGGACTGATTCTGACAGATTAAGAAATAAATACAGAAAGAAATAAATGCTCAATAAATAAATAAATAAGCATCCGATTAAATGCACAAAAAATAAAGTAAATAAATAAATGTAGGCAGTAATTAAGTTATACATTTAGACATAAATGTATATATGTCTTTTAATTAGCTTCTTGATTAATTCACCTTTATCATAATTACCTTATTTATTTACTGTCCGTTATCATCTTCAACTTTTTGTTATTAATTACTTTTTTTAAAAAATGTATTTATTTATTTGTGTGTTTTTATTATTTTTGTCTGTTTTATTCTTACTTTGCATTTCTACCCTATTTATTTCCCCAATGGAATTTATTTCTGCCTGTCCTTTTTACATTTCTATGCATTTCTGCCTTATTATGCAAATGAGGAGGGGTTTTATCTCAAGGGGTCAACTTCTCCCCTATTGGTGGACGAGTCAAACGGCAGAGGACTCTACATGCACACATCAACAAGCTTGCTCCTCACACACTCAGACGGCTTCCTTCAGTGAACTGAGGTGTTTTGTTTAACAAAATACAATATTACAACAACATTACATACATAACATTAAAAAATGTCCCTAAATCTGCTTACAGCTACTATTATACGCAACTCTACCTATCCATCCCGCCAGACGATCCCACCGTCACGGAGTGGATCACAGACTGTCTCTTTGACACATCTGCATGGATGAAGGCTTGCCACCTTCAACCAAATCTCTAGCCAAGCAATCTATCCCATAACATTAAAGTACATATTGCCTCCTCAACCATCAATCTAACCACGATGGTGAGAAACTTGGGTGTCATGATTGATGACCAGCTGTCCTTTTCAGACCATGTTGCTGCTGTCTCTCGGTCTTTTGATCAGCCCAAAATGACTCATGTTACTCCATTACTCAGTGACCGTGCTACCCGTGGCCTCCAGAATCAAATTCATGTCACTAATGATTGCCTGCAGAGTGACTACTGCACCCATCTACCTAAACTCCATAATACAAGCTTACGTTCCTTCTAGGCCACTGCGCTCCTCCAACAAACGCCGCCTGGCTCTGCCATATCACACAAAGCAATCTCGGTCCCTGTTCTCATCTGTGACACCACGTGGAGGAACAAGCTACCACACGCCATCAGAGAAGGGGCGTCAATCTTTAACTTCAAGTAGCTCTTGAAAACTCATCTCTTCCGAGAACACTTCCTCTTATAACACCTGTAACTCCTAACCTCTACCATTCACTTCCTGTGCTCTTCTTCTTCTATCACCGTACAATGTCTTGTATTGATTGCACTATTTCGTTAACTCTTACTATTTTCCCTAGGTATTTATCCGATTGATGCAGTACGCGCTAAAAGCTCTTGCTAGTATCTATTGCTGCCCATAGTAGTATTTATTGGCACTTGTAGATCTCTTACTGTATAGATTGTTTAATGGATGTTTGTATGTTGATGCTCAATTGTAAGTCGCTCTGGATAAATGAGTAAATGTAAAATCATAGTGTGTTTATAAATCATTAATTTAATATGTTAAAAATAAAGTACAGGCTTAATATTTAATATTTAATGATACGGGGTGAATATGCTGCTACACTTATTAGCCGGGCCAAAGATTTTCATTCTGGATATTAGTAGCTCTAGTAAGTGTGATGGTAGTATTAGTAGAATAAAGTGTAGTAACAAATCGCTTTGCTTAAGGCCATCTTCTTCCTCTCTTGTCTCCGTATCTGTTAGGACGGTAATCCGTTGAACTTGAGCTTCGTCCCTCTGGACATCAAACTAACCAACTGGGACGACCTGCCCGAGGCCTTCAGTCGACGCCGGGAAAATCGAATACAGGTCTGTCCTTCCTGCCAGGCTGTGGGTGTGCATGCGGATAGGAGTGTTTACACGAAGGAGACCTACTTAATGAGTCATTACTGTAAAAACGCCTTTAAGGGGCATTCCTCTGGACTAGACTTTGAGGTTGTAAAATGCGCCAATATTTCATTCTTTTGATTGATGAGAAAAGATTCAACCATTTATAACTACACAATTTCCAAGATGACAGAAGCTTCTACATGGGCACAAGAGTGAGGTTGAAGGGTTTTCAGCCAGTGAGCCCGTAGGATGACCTTAATTTTAGACTAAGATAATTTAGTTTAATATCGCGGTCAGAGAGCTATCTCTCCAATTCCACTGATCCAGTAAAGATGAGGCACAAGGCTGGACGGGGCTTATTAAACAGATATCAGACATGTGTGTGTGAATGTAATGACACCACTGATCGTGAGGAGGAAGAGCAGAAGCACGGTACTGGGAGCCTGACAGATAGGGGGAGTGTGGACTCCTACTTCCACCACTGCAGGGCCTGAAGGGGGGAGGAAAGGGAGGAGGGGTTGGGTGATGACGGAGAGAGGAAATAAGAGAGGGGGTGGTTTGGGGGTTTGGGCAGCCAAGGAGACCGGCAAAAGAGAAAGTGCCGTTTTATGAGGGTCGTTAAAGGAGACGGATCATCGCCTCAAACGACCCCGCACGCCAGCCAGCTAATATTAAATCCTGCAATCTGCCTTGGCAGTAACAGAGCCGCTGACAGACAACCCCGCCTGTCACGTTGTTTATGTTGGTTTGTAAAGCGAAGGCGTGAGTTGCATCCATCCTCTGACCCATCATTTACGCCCTGTTACTCACCAATTGTCCATCAAAATCAATACTAAGCAAGCAGTTTAACGTGGGCTGCAACACGTCTTGGACCGGGGAGGCAGCGTTGTGTAAACTCACCTACAACCAAAGAGAGGCTTCCCAAGCAAACCTGTTTTAAAAGAATTTATAGGAAAAGATTATAAATCTGTATACCATGAAAACAGGGTCTTTAAAGGGAATGAAACATACATTTATTCAAAATAATACATTTCTGAGAAGATCATTGTTAATTGTTAGGTTGCAGAGTGTACTCTGTCATCCTCTTAATTCTGTGCTTGTGCCTCTTACAAGATAAAGCTGGCGTTGTTCTTTATGTTTCTTACTGTCAGCAAATCCCATGGAAAGATGAAAAACCAACAATGCGTTACCGCGTCTCTCCTTGGTACTTCACTACCCTGTCTGTGGCACTCAGCCCCAAGCCCACTGGTTCCTGCTGAAGACGATTATCGTTTAGCTCTCAAGCATTTAGTTTGATTTTTAAAAAAAGGCTCTGTAATTTTTTAGCAAAATTACTAGAACAGGAGTAAATGGGCTATTTTCAGCTGTGGATTAATACACGTTTAGGTTACAGAATTATTCTTTAAGTCTATTTTTGTTGCTTTCTTTCGATAGTAACAGAAGCAAAAGGTTCAGATGACTGCACAAATTAAGATGTTTTTCAGAGTGAAATATTTTAGTGCTATAAATTCAGTGGAATTAAGTATTCAGCAGTGGTTAAATCTCACAATGAAGGCCAGAATTGGAATGTGGACGTTGCAGTCACAAAACAGCATGCGTGTTGTAGCCACCAGGCCGCCAAAATGCCCTGTAGTTCCTGTTCTTGAATCAGGTTACAGTCAAAATCTTAAATTTATAATGAAAAAGTCAGAATTAGTCTTAAGTTATATGGAAACAGGCACAAACAGGGTAACAACTTCAGGCTTTTTATTCATGTTACACCATGCTAAGGCAGGTTTTCTTCAACGAGTTTCTCTCTGACTCCTCCCCTCTGACTCATTTTCTCATTCATACAGTCAATATCAAAGCATATAGGGAACGCATTCATTTGCAGAAGTTAATGTCTTCAAAAACGTCGCCATTTCAGTTAGATATCAGTTTGTTACCGAAACATGATCTTTAACGTGACCGATGTAAGGACAGAGACGATCTTTGATTCATCCTCATCTTAGAATAAATCTATAGGCGACACTGTCCTTCTTTAGAACACTGTGACTCTGGACACTAAGGCAGCTGTCAGGTTGTCAACAGTTGCACTGAAACACTTACCTTGGGCTGCATAGCTGCAGTAATCACTGTTAAAATCAAACTAATCTGTAGGAAGCTGTAACTGATCAATGAACAATCATTTGTCATGGTGTGACTGGTCACACTGACGGAACATTTATGTTGGAGATGATGTGAATATTTCTGAGTGAGGATGATTGTGGTGCAGCTGAAACCACTTTAAGAGCCAAAAACTGGACTAAATGTAGTTTAAAAGTGAATTGGCTTGGTATAGGCTTAATGTGTTTTGACAGCATTTCATTAAATGTGAAACGAGCCAGATTTTTTAAAATGTAAAATAGATGTCTAAAACGTTACAGTCACTTTGGACCTAGACACATTTACAACTGCAAATCACCAAAATAACTGTTACTGGGTCAGATTGTGAATGTATAATCAAAGGTCCATGAGTGTCTTGATGATGTGTCTTCAGATGAGGCATTTTGTCCCCGTCAGCTTACAGCTAAATAAATATATATTTAAATATAAGATAAAACGTACAGAAGGATTTTATCATTGATTAAGGAAATTCAAATCTGGTAAATGCTGAATGAGCAGACCACGCTTATTAAAATGTAATATTTTTAACTTATTGATCCTTCCTCCACTCCTGTTTTTTTAGAAATATGTCATGGTCCGCTCTGGCATGCATTCGTATTTCTAGCACCATTGGATTAAAATGGAGGCCCTGCTCTTTATTTCCCTCCCATCTCAAGCTGTGAACTCAGAGCTCAGAGTTACTTAAACCTGCTTTCTAAAACAAGGCCCTGTAGTTTGATTATTTATGTGATATTCCACATTTGCTACACCGTCATTTACTGATACTACTGAAAATGTGCTTATTAATATAATTTTAATGATTCCAAGCATATCGTCCATCTCCAACCTCCCTTTGCATCCTCAGGTCACACCAGCAAAGCAGGCGTGGATGTGAAAACTCTCTGTAAAATGAATATTGAGTTTTACCTTCAGACAAATAATGTTTTTGTGAGAGTAGCTATCATCCAAAAAAACACTCCTCCAGTGTAATAAACCCAGATAAATTGCCCATTAGGCCTTGGTGCTTGGTGTGCTATTTGTTTTTTTGCCAGTGAATTTTTGAATCCTTGACTTGGCTGAAAGCATATACAGCTCTCTTGGTTTGATGGGTTTTTATTCAGCTATCTGGAAAATCTGTCTCCTTGTGTGTATTATTTTGTGTGTGTGCATGCGTTCTGCAGGGTTTGTTTGTTTTCAGCTCAAGTTTATTTTCAAAATTGAAAAAGTAAAAAAAAAATGTTTTGCTCTTAAAGAGGCTCCAATATCTAAAATATCAATTTGTGTTGAAGATGAAGGCTCCAGCCGCCTGAAATTGAATACGAAGTGAGGTGTCATGTCCCCCCGCAGGTACTGAGGTTCGTTCAGGAGTGGAGCAGCCTGGCAGCCATGAAGCAGAAACTGCTTCGACGCAGCGGCCTCCTCTTCCACAGCCCCACTTTAGGCTTGCAGCAGCTGGCCGCCGCCCAACGCCCTCACTCGAGCACCAAAAGGTCAGATTCCAACTTCAGATATGTTCTTGAAGGACATATGCTACTTTGACTTTCAAAAGCGTAGCTGTGAATTAACTAGTTATTGAACAATGATTGGTTAATCATGGCTTAGCAACCTTAACTAAACACGGCAAGCTTGTTAAGGGTCTCCTTATGTCAAAGTGGTGTGCATGGCTCCACTGGTTGCAAAAAAAAGTCAGATTGTACAAAAGTCTATGACAAAATGACCCTAATTCTGATTTGATTTGACTCAGCAAACACTTCCCTACTGAGTTTATGGTCTCAATCGCTAGTTTCAAGTCTTCTTCAATACAACATGATGTTCATTTTGTGAATTATGGTCCCATGTAGAGGAAAATAGACAATAAAGCAGGGTATGATTTAGAGCATGGCAACCTTGTGAGTGACAAGTACCCCTATCCTGCTCCACCCTCTTGTCAAAATATGGTCACTTCTGGTTCCAAAAAACCAAGATGGTGGCAGCCAATATGCAAAATTGGAGGCTATGAGTCCAAAAAGCAATGGGTGACGTCACAGCGTCCACTTTTTTATGCGTAAGCTGCAAACGTTAGCATATCCGGCTAGCTTGCTACCAATAGTTTCCCAGTGTTACTTCCAAGGCCAAAAAGCACATGATTAACTAACTACATTCATTTATGGGGGTTACATGTTATTTTAAAACACTACTTGCACGTCCACTGTGTTGTTATTTCCCACTTTTTGGAAGCTGATCCTGGATGCTATTAGTTTTAGCTAATGTTAGCTACTCTGTCCTGCTCTTTATTGGATTTTCGGGAGTTTTACAAGAGAAAGAGTTATGATCACCAAACATCAATCAGTCATCACTCATCCCATACGCCTTTTTTTCTAACATTAAAGGTGAAACATGCTGTTTTAAAATACTCATGCATCATTTGTTATCATGCTCACAATGCTAGGACGAACTAGCTCTACACTGTTTCTTTATTTCCATGTCTTCTACATGGATCATCACCTGGTGAGGATGTAGCTTTAGCCTTTAAACACAATATCACACAAGTAGCCATCAGGTGCACATTTGAAATTCCCTTCTTGTTTAAAATCAGATGGAACCATTAAAAAGTTACAGTGTTATCAACCAATTTGTTGTGAACAATTTCAATCTTTCCCTTTATAACTGTAAATAAATCTGTATAAAAGGAACAAATATGTTATCCCTTCTGAGCCAAACAGTAAGAAATAATTTGACCTAGCGCCCCCATTGTGCCAGTTAGTGTACATTTTAAAATAGTGGAAACAGTGAGACGAATTAGTTCCCAACATTATGTCAGAAACCGAGAAGCAGCGTGGGAGATTTTACAGAGAAACAAGCAGATTTGTAAATACTAACTGCCCTGAGGCGTCATGGATGGCTGAATAGTATTGGTGTGTTTGTGCATGTGTGTGTGGGCGTATCAAAGGGTGTCAGCTGAGGCATAAGAGAGGATGGGATGAGCACTGTGTATGTGTACATGTGTGTTTTCTGACAAACAAGCATTGTTGCTGGCACACTAATTACAGCTGGCGTGGATAGAGGCAGGGAGAGTTTGCCAATTACAGGGCAGACTTGCGTGTGTGTGTGTGTGTGTGTGTGTGAGAGTGTTTCTCAACCAGGGAACGTGTTTAGGTGCATGAACCTAATCAAGGTGTGAGTAGGAGGCAATTGGCCCGGCTTGATTTGATACCTGTTTGATTTATTCACTAATCAGAACCAATCAAGCTCCAGCTTCGGCTCAGCGGGGCGATCACAGCTCACCTTCCCAGCACTGAGACGCTCAGTTTTCAACTACTTCAAAGTTAATGCACTTTGCCTGGGTTTCCAACACTGTGGATGTTTTTGTCATAAGCCACTCATGGTGATTTACAGTGATTTCAGAAGAGTTAAGAGGGTTTTGATCCAGTTAGCATCCTGCCTAAGTGCGTTTCATCGCTAAAATGTCTGCAAACATTGGCTATAAATGTTTTATTGCTTCTATAATATGCCTTTGTTATACAATAAGAAAGCACATGAATTTTCTTTCAGTATGCGTACTAATTTTCTTCGTATTGGTAGTTTTTATGCATTTGGTTGCTAATCAACACATGTAAGTAGAACTTGTTGGTAAGATTCAGTTAACATGTTTTTATTACCAAAGTCCAAAATAGAATAGTCCAGTTTAGAATCCAAAATGTTCAAAATAAGGCTGTTAAAATTAAAATGTACAGGTGAAGACTTTTTTAAAAATGTAATTGGAGAAATATTTTAAATTTGCCGTTATTGCAGAATTAATAATACTTAACATCCATATAATAACATTAATTCAGAAACCTTATACTATAGTACAGCATAGGGCTGAACAATTTAGAAAAACTATTTAATTTATATTACTTTGCCTGAAATTGCAGTTGCGATTGATGTGCGATAGTACAGCACCTAAAAGAGACGAAAATGGACAAGTAACCAGAATATGTAAAGCACTTTTTGTCATCTTGTCATTATGGTAGCTTACATTCAAGCATACTCAGCAAGTCAGTATCGCACTTCCATACATTTTGGGGACAAATAAAAAAAAAATGGTCAAGCTTGAAGCAGCAGATGCCAAGTTTTCCTGACTTGACAGTGCCCCTCCAGCGCCACAGAAAACATTATACAACTGTTTTCACAGGCTGAACTGGTGCACTGAACTTCAGGTGCCACTTATAATCATTAAGATTATCAACCAGCACGGAAAGCTTCATGATTATAGCTTGAAATACAGCATGTTTGTAGTCCTCATAATACACAGATTTGTTTTTATATACACCATTATGTCAACCTAAAGTTGCTGTAACATTTATCAGGTAACAGTTGAACATATACATTTAAAATTTGAATTTGTAGCTCCATGTTTCATCCTCGTTTGGATGACCATTACACTGCATGTCATTTCCGATAAAACAGCTGGGAATTTCTTCCATCCGACATTGAATAGACCATTGCTGTACCGTCCATGTCTCACTGAGGCCGGTGGAGGGGAGCAGCAATCAATCAAAGCAGCTTCAGCTGGGCCAGACCGCAGAATTAGCTCGTTAGTTTGATTTCACACAGCTGAGCTGGGTCTGGCTTCGGAGCTGAACTGCAGGCCGGCTTAGGCGGAACTGAGCTGCTGTCTGAGGCTCTGCAGGTACGCTGTCAGCAACCCGCTGCCACCACAGGCCTGCAACTGCACTCCTGCAGCTGTGCATCAAATGGCTACAAGCAGAAAACCATGTCCAGATAATCCAAAAAAACAGGTGTGGTGAGAGGTGCTGCAACCTTCAACACCACTGAAGCATGTTTAAATTTACTGTAGCTGTCAGAACTGTAGAAAGTTGTCTTAAAGAGTTACATGAGAAAACTGACTGCTGTCATGTCAGTACAGGAAATATGAAGCTACCTCCAGCAGCTGATCAGTTACCAAGCAACCAGCAGAGACTTAAAGAAGTTACTACTCCCGGCCAAGAAATAGTCCAATACATAGTTCACGGTTTTACAGGAGGTTGACGGTTTTAAAGGTTTCAGATTAAATAAGCAAGATACAACATGTTAAATAGTGAGCTTTAGAGGTGCTGGGAGGCAGATTTTGTTCTGTTTGGAGAGAGCCAGGCTAGCAGTTTCCCCCTGCTCCTGGTCTAGACAGCTGCTAGCCTTAGCTTCTTACTTAGCATACATATATTTCCCAAAATGTTAAACTTTAACTTTAAAGGTTCCCTGTGAGGTTACAAAATTATGTCCACATTCACGCATTGTGTGTTTCCTTTAAGTGTAAATAGTGTGTTGAATGCAAGCGGGAACCTCCAGGTCTGAACAGTGGAGCTAATGCGGAAGTGCCATAGACCTGCATTTGGCCAGCAGGGGGCGACTCCTGTGGTGCAAAAAGAAGTCCTGTTCCATTAGAAATAATGGTAAACTGACCCTACATTCCACCTGATTTATTCCCTCAGTAAACATTTTCCTAATGAGTTTATGGTCTCACTCGTCTTCTTCAAAACAGTATGATGGTCATTTAGTAATGATGGTCCCATTTAGAGGAAAATGGACGCTACCATGGTGACTTGTCAATCAGGATAGAGGCAACTCGTACCCATGGCACTGTGCACATTTGAGCAGCGCTCAGTTTATTAGGAGTCGGAGGGTACATTTTGAAGTAAGCCTGTTGGATACATCTGGTGCTGCTGGTTGCAAAAAGTCAAGATTGCGACAGCCAAAATGCCACACTCAAGGGTACATTACGGCAGTCCACAAACCAATGGGTGACGTCATGGTGACTACGTCCATTTCTATTATACACTCTGTGGTTGAATGTGTTTCCTTTCTCATGAAACATTTGCAAAGCCGATTTTCAAAGATATTTTAAATCCTTCATTGTTTAAATTTATGTGTGCTACGTTCTTCTTCACCTCCTTTGTGGTCGCACTTCTGCGCTTCTTCACCCGTTACCGCCACCAACTGTCGGTCAGTGGAATGGCGCAAAATCCGCAGCAATGTGTGTTGCTATTTGTATTGTGCACGTGATATGAAGAATAAAGGAACCCACTAGCTCCATAACGCTACTGATGGCCAAAAAATTGTAATGCAAAAACATGTTATGCATAAGGAAGGAGCAGCAGTGTACAGAAATACTGTCCAAGCACCTAGCTGCATAAAAACATGCAAACACACACACACACACACCGTCTCTCTCCCAGAAGCGCAGTTGGACTCCTGTTAGTGTAAGGTATCTCGTTTCATCCAGCCTCTGTGCTGGGACTGTTTGAAGCAAAGGAAGCTCATGTGTTTGATGGAGACTTACCTTCTTCCTCATCTCCCCTCAGCTTCCACACAGAAACCTCTCCTCTTTGATGTGTCTCCCTCCTCCAATTTCTGCCTCCTGTCATCCATCTTTCCTTCATTTTCCCCCCAACCCTCTTTCCATCTCACACCCAAAGAAAGTATTCTGTCCAGATGGAGGTGGTGGAAATGCATAAAGATATCCCTGCATAGCCTGCAGGGCCAAGTAGAAATACCAAAAGCGGAGTTTAACAATGGCAACAGCTTCCTATTTAAATAGCTGGGTGTTTCATGGAGGCTAGCATCTCAGTCAGGATAGAAACGCACCACGTAGCCATTTGTACAATTAAACAACACATTCATATTTACATTTTTTTTGTTTGAAATGGCTAGAATAAGCTTTTGATAGTCCATTCACTTGGAGAATATAGGTGGTAAATACCCTTGTTAACATTTCAGCTATACATATATATATACAGTGGGTACGGAAAGTATTCAGACCCCTTTAAATTTTTCACTCTTTGTTTCATTACTCATTTTCCAAAAATCAAAAAAGTTCATTTTATTTCTCAGTAATGTACACTCAGCACCCCATCTTGACAGAAAAAAAACAGAAATGTAGAAATTTTTGCAAATTTATTAAAAAAGAAAAACTGAAATATCACATGGTCATAAGTATTCAGACCCTTTGCCGTGACACTCATATTTAACTCAGGTGCTGTCTATTTCTTCTGATCATCCTTGAGATGGTTCTACACCTTCATTTGAGTCCAGCTGTGTTTGATTATACTGATTGGACTTGATTAGGAAAGCCACACACCTGTCTATATAAGACCTTACAGCTCACAGTGCATGTCAGAGCAAATGAGAATCATGAGGTCAAAGGAACTGCCTGAAGAGCTCAGAGACAGAATTGTGGCAAGGCACAGATCTGGCCAAGGTTACAAAAAAATTTCTGCTGCACTTAAGGTT
>NW_025742684.1:11347-15880 GCF_021292245.1 Micropterus dolomieu | reverse complement strand
CCTTGTTATTATTCTGAGTCTTAATTTACTAATTACATTTTTCATTCACAGATTAAGACGTCAAGAGGCTGTGGAGGATTCATCTGCACTGTACAGCACAATCACCAACATACCAAGAGTATAATCACAACATGGATCTGTGGTTCTGTTTAAGCAGAATTCCACAGTGACAATACAATACATTAAAAACTGTCAAAAGTCAAATACATAAAACAACAAACAATCATAGTTTCTCTTACAACCAACAAGTTATCACAAGAGTTTGTTCGGAAGCCCAAAGGCAGGATGTTCTCTGCCCTCCATCATATCCGATGTTTTTAGAAATGTATTGGCAGTGTAATTTAGTCAAATTAACCTCAAAAGGAATCTACACATCCAGCAGACATGACAAGATCTTTGTGTGGACAATGTGCAAAAGGTTAGAGTTAATAAGCTGTATTAAAATTACTGTTACAGCATCCAGCCAAGTACTAGTATCAGTTGCTAACAGTCTGTAATTTATTAATTCCAATATAGAATTTGCTTAACATTTTTTCTAAGGAGCAATATTTTACTGTCGGTGCAAGCGAACCAATTCCTTGTCAAGTACATTTCTATACAGTATACCTTTCCAACTTTACCAAAGTCTTTCTCTGCTCTACAGTCTATTCACTTTTTTTATTAATATTTCAAATATTCCTATGCTCATTCTGACATTTTTAAATTTCTGGTGCTTACCATCACAACAAAATGAGTTATTGTTTTGTTTGAGTCCTCATCTCACAACTTAATTATTTTTTTAACTCTTGTTTTGTGTTTTATAAACCTGTGACTTATTTCACACTTTAACCCTCTAAAATTTGTTAAACTAAATAACATGAGATTTTATTGAATAAAAAAGGTATTTAGTTTGTAAATTCTTACTCTGGACAAAGATCTTCAGTGTTCGGGATACATGGGAACCAGGGGGCACACTGCAATTCATCAAACTTTTTTTGTATATTTTTATGGCCTATGTCTATGTTACCACTGACAAACTGTCTGCAACTCACAGCGTAAGAGTGGGAACCCTTCAAGTTCAGTAAAATTGGAAATATATTGACAGCCTTGAACTTCCTGGATCAATAACTCATCAGCGAAACATTTTCACGATGCCTCTTTCCAATTGTAGTGTAAACAACGAGTTAAAAGCTAATTTTCACCAAAATGAATGATGCGCAAATGACATACGTTTTGTATGAGCAGCCGGCTGTCAGACAAGTGTGTAGGGTAATACAGAAATGTTAGTATTACGGCATCGGGAGCTAACACTTTCTGGAATATTTGCAGCTCAAATCATTCATCCAAACAAAATGTAACATTATATCCACTAACTTAGATCTTCCTTCTTCAGCTTAAGAATTAATTAACATTCCCTCCTCAACAAAACTTGATTCCAAAATATCTAAAATAATATCACAATCAGACAAAACAATATGCATCACTCCTGATGCTGACTTCTGGAGCCACATTTGCAAAATCGTCAATATTATGACAAATTAGAACAACAACTTAAAACTCATATGGTATAAGGGACTCCAAAGAATTCATTACACTGGGCAAAGACTGTTTGAAATCGGATTCACATCTGAGACTTGTTCATGTTTTACACAAAATAACCCTGATAACCATTTTCATGCCATTTGGAACGGCACACCAATTCACCAGTTTTGGAAAGACTTGACTTCATCATTATTCGTCTTCCAGGGTAGCTGCATTCCACTATCACCATCCCTCTGCTTACTAGGAGAAAACAATCCTTATGAACTGGAAGTCAAGGAACACCATGCTTATGACACACACACACACACACACACACACACACACACTGGAAAAACTTGTAGATTATAGCTCTATCATATAGCATCATGCAGTTTCTGCAGATTTATCGGCGGCACATCCACAATGCAAATTTAAGGTACTTTATTGAATTGATCTGGTGACTGTGGAGGCCATTGGAGCACTGTCATGTTCAAGAAACCAGTTTGAAATTATTTGAGCCTTGTCATGATTTTAGTAATTCTTTTACTTCTCCTGTCCTTCCAGACCCTGCCACGTCTCTCCTGTCCACTAGCTGTCTGCAGTGTGTTTTCTGAATCTTGCCCATAATGTGACCCGGCTATCGCCTAAACATTGGCAAACAAAATTCTCATTATTATTTGTTTTTGTTCCTACAGCTTAATTGCTTTGGAAAAAGAAATGACATCATTGCTATTAGGAACACATATTTTCCAAACCTTTGTGACTGTCAATCATCCTCTTCAAGTGAGAGGTTATGTTGCACATAGTCTTGTTGAAGCTAATATTTAGCTATTTAATGGGGAGTGTAGAAGCACGATGTGTTATTGATCTGCAAAACACCACAAAAAAAAGTGTGTAATGTGGAAATATGCAAGTGTGATGGTAGTATTTCTGTTAGGTGTGCTAGGTCTGGACTCAAGAGCGTACACCGACTCAAAGGTTTTGGGTTAGCAAAAGAGTTAATGAATGCAAAGTAGTACAGAAGATCTTACAAAAGAGGTGGTTGTTGTAGAATGAGTAGAGGTAGGCGAAGTGGTCATGAAGTCCAGGGCTGGTGGTGTGGCTGGTAGCGCAGGCAACACTGACTCCAAACAACTGCACACAGAGAGAATATGGTATTAGCAAAGGGTTTTCCACAACAACAAAAGGCTTCACTAAAATTTCAGTGCGTTTTTGCCAAGAGTATGTTACTACATGAGTAACTGAAACAATCTGGCACTGGCTGCCTGGATCTCAGGAGTACTTGTGCTGGGGCTTGATTAGGAGATTGCCTGCAGCTGCAGCTGGAGAGTCTGGTGCCCAGGAGAAAACCACACCTGCCCTTATATACACATGCACACACACACACACACACACACACACACACACACACACACAGAACACCAAAAGAGGAAACATGAGTGAAACATGAGTCACGGATAGGCCGTGGCAGTTAACTCTTAAATCTTTAGAGTCACAAGGAAAGCTAAATATAGGAGTGAATCACTAACCACTGATGCACCTGTATTGCTGTGCTTTTGGCTCCCGGTGTTGACATCATATATCCTTGAAGTTAAACAAACCTGTTGAATCACTTCCTTCCTTATATACATTTGCATTTTCCATCTGTCCATCTTCAACCACTTGTCCAGGTTGGGTCGTGGGGCATCAGCTCCACATGGGCCAGCCTTTGCTTCCCACATGCATCGATGACCCTATTGCAGTTCACTGCTTTTCCTTTCCTTTTTCCACAATGTTTACTTGCTGCTTATCATACCCACTGACAGGTGCTATGGTAATGAGATAATCAGTGTTATTCAGTTCCTGTCAGTGGTCATAATGTTTTCCTTTTTGTTTATCGTGATGGTTATATATAGTATTTTTATTATTTTGGATCAGTGTACATGTAATTTAGTAATAATAATAATTATTATTATTGTTTTCCTTGATGGCGCTGAGTATAGCGGCCTCTGTGTTAGGTGAGCTTTGTTTTGTTTTGTTTTTGTGTGTTAATTCAGTTTTCGGCTGTGATTCTCGGTGCTCTTTCACCAGGGAAGAGCTCATGAACATCAGGGGAACAACTCCAGCGGATTTAATTCCCACTTTTTTTGCGTCATCCGTGGAATTATTGGACATTTTGTGAAGGGCTCGCTCACTGTCGTTCCCCCCGCAGGAGGGGGAAAAGAGCCGGTTCGCTTGTGTGTCCTCGCCAGCGGGGACTCCGCACACCGCTACAGGCAATATTTCTCTCCAATGTGCGCTCACTGTGCAACAAACTGGACTTTTATTCATCTTCTGTTCTGTGCTTCATGGAGACGTGGCTGTTTGAACTGATACCAGGCTTCCAACTGTACAGAGCGGACCGCGACACAGAGCTCTCCGGCAAAACAAAAGGTGGAGGTGTCTGTTTTTATATTAACAATGGCTGGTGTACCGACGTGACTCTTAGCAGCACTGTTCTCCTAATCTCAAATTTCTTATCATTAACTGTAAACTGCTAAACTAGTTCTCTGCAAACGACGCCACTTCTGTCTGGAGGGGGTTCAGACAGGTCACAAACTATAAACCCAAAGTCCCCCACTCCATAAACGATTCTTGCCTGGTAAATGAACTGAACCAGTTCTACTCTGATGAACCAGTTCTCTGAGAGTCAATCAGACACCATCCCCCGTGACTCCTCCGCTCAGCTTCAGCCTCAGTCCACCACTTCTTCCCCTCCCTCCTCAAAGCTGGCCAGCTCCACCCCCTCCCCTCCTCTCTCCATCACAGAGAGGGAAGTCAACGGTCTTTTCAGGAGGAAACCAAGAAACCAAGAACCACTGGACTAAACGACTTCAGACCCGTCGCCCTGACCTCTGTGGTTATGAAGTCCTTTGAACGCCTTGTGTTGTCCCACCTGAAAGCTATAACAGACCCACTCCTGGTCCCCCTGCAGTTCGCCTACAGAGCCAACAGGTCTGTAGATGATGCAGTAAACATGGCCCTACCTACTTCCTCCAGCTCCTGGACTCCCCA
>NW_025742684.1:0-11327 GCF_021292245.1 Micropterus dolomieu | reverse complement strand
ACTTGTCCAGGTTGGGTCGTGGGGCATCAGCTCCACATGGGCCAGCCTTTGCTTCCCACATGCATCGATGACCCTATTGCAGTTCACTGCTTTTCCTTCCTTGGACCAATTTTGATAGGTACTGACCACTGCAGCTGCTCTGGCCAAGTCGTCTAGCCATCACTATTTGACACTTGTCAAAGTCGCTCAAATCCTTACGCAACTTTGAGGACACAATGTTTACTTGCTGCTTATCATACCCACTGACAGGTGCCATGGTAATGAGATAATCAGTGTTATTCAATTCCTGTCAGTGGTCATAATGTTTTCCTTTTTGTTTATCGTGATGGTTATATATACTATTTTTATTATTTTGGATCAGTGTACATGTAATTTAGTAATAATAATAATAATTATTATTGTTTTCCTTGATGGCGCTGAGTATAGCAGCCTCTGTGTTAGGTGCGCTTTGTTTTGTTTTCGGCTGTGATTCCATGTCATTAACTGTAAACTGCTAAACTAGTTCTCTGCAAACGACGCCACTTCTGTCTGGAGGGGGTTCAGACAGGTCACAAACTATAAACCCCGTCGCCCTGACCTCTGTGGTTATGAAGTCCTTTGAGCGCCTTGTGTTGTCCCACCTGAAATCTATAACAGACCCACTCCTCGTCCCCCTGCAGTTCGCCTACAGAGCCAACAGGTCTGTAGATGATGCAGTAAACATGGCCCTACCTACTTCCTCCAGCTCCTGGACTCCCCAGGAACCTACGCCAGGATCCTGTTTGTGGATTTCAGCTCTGCTTTTAATACCATCATCCTGGCCCTGCTGCAGGACAAGCTCTCTCAGCTGAACGTACCTGACTCCACCTGCAGGTGGATCACAGACTTCCTGACGGACAGGAAGCAGCACGTGAAGCTGGGAAAACATGTCTCTGACTCCTGGACCATTAGCACCGGTTCCCCTCAAGGCTGCGTTCTTTCCCCTCTTCTTTTCTCCCTGTACACCAACAGCTGCACCTCCAGTATCCAGTCTGTCAAGCTCCTGAAGTTTGCGGATGACACCACCCTCAGTGGGCTCATCTCAGGTGGGGAGTCGACCATCTGGTGACAGACAGTCACAGTCTGGAGCTCAATGCTCTGAAGACCGTGGAGATGGTCGTAGACTTCACAAAGTGCACAGCTCCACCCTCCCCCATCATCCTTTGTGACTCCCCAGTCACCGCTGTGGACTCCTTCCGCTTCCTGGGCACCATCATCTCCCAGGACCTCAAGTGGGAGCTGAACATCACCTCCCTCACCAAGGAGGCCCAGCAGAGGATGTACTTCCTGCAGCAGCTGAAGAAGTTCAGCCTGCCAAAGTCAATGATGGTGCACTTCTACACCGCCATCACTGAGTCCATCCTCCCCTCCTCCATCACCATCTGGTACGCTGCTGTCCTTGTCCCTGGCAGTGGCAGCATATCGTATCACGTATCGTGTATCATTCGCTCTGCAGAGAAGGTGATTGGCTGCAATCTTCCTTCTCTTCTGGACCTGTACTCCTCGAGGACTCTGAGGCGAGCAGGAAAGATTGCAGCTGACTCCTCCCACCCCGGACACAAACTGTTTCAGACTCTCCCCTCTGGCAGGAGGCTGCTATCCATCAGGACCAAAACCTTTCGCCACAAAAACAGCTTCTTCCCGTCTGCAGCTAGCCTCATTAACAAGTCCCGGGTCCCCCACTGACACTCCCCCTTGCAAACGATACAAATGTCTCTGCACATGTAAATACTGTTTCATCTCGTGTCGGGTACAGATCTGGCACGTCGCACATATTTGTTGTTGATTGTTGATCTTTGTTGTTATATATTTGTCAGTTTATATATTTATATGTACACAATATTCTCTTCCGTTACATGACTTCTGCACGGCACAGACCCAGAATAATGCACATGTATATATCTGTAACGTTGTTCTTCCATTCCATATTTATATATTTCTACATTTATTTATGACTGTACGTGTAGCACCTTATCACCACAGCAAATTCCTCATATGTGTAAAACACTACTTGGCAATAAAGCTCCTTCTTCTGATTCTGATATTATCACTGTGAGATTTGTTATACATTATCATGAGGATTGTGGTCAAACGTAGTTGAAAAGTTTTCAGTTAAAGGAAGGTCATGTTTTAATTTGGTTTTCCCTTCTTGGTATAATGTAAACAGTGATGAACCTTTTGTGAATCATCAAAGAATCCAGCCAGGGTATGAAATGTTACAGCATACAAATTACACACCAAATGACACCATCAGTTACTTAGCACCTGGGATGAATAGGATTTAGCTATTTTGTGTCTTAACACCTGTACATTTATTTTTAGTCCATAGCTTCAGGTCACACACAGGCCTTTAATCAAAGCTTAGATTAATGTTACTTTTAAAGGAGACATATTATGTCTTTCCATATTTTATGACTTATCTACAATGTTACAATGTTGGATGTTCATGTTAAACATGGCCAAAGTTTCAAATAATAAGGTTAAAGAATTTAAAAGAAATCCGTGTGAGCCAAAACCTCAGATTTCCTCCTGTTCCAATGACTCCATTTGATGATACATAGTGTTCCATGCCTGTCCGGGACTGTATGGATGAGACGAGCGCGCTGCTCTTCACCAGAGGTAGAAACCGAAACTGAAAACACTTGTGATCAGAAAGAAACATCAATACCGATCCACACAAATGTAAACTTCAGCTCCTCTAAAAAAGTACTCACAGCCGCTTCAGAGGGAAACAACCTGGAGCAGAGAGACAGTCAAACAGAGCAAAGTGTCTCTGAGCGAGGGGCACAGAGACAGCAAAGAGAGGGACAGGTGTCTGTATCGCGGTCATGTGTGTCATGTTATTCTCTTGCTACTTTGCTGCAGACTGTTACCCGTTTGTGTAGCAAACACTGACTAGACACTGACCGTAAACATTTATATTTAAATGTAAATATAATTTAAATTCAGTAGTTGCTAACAAACGCTGAAGCTGTGAGCAATGCTCTCTCTCTCTAAATGCAGGCAGGCTTAGTGACGGTGGGGGGTAATGTTAAATGAAATCGGCGGACCATCGCAAAACCAGGGTTCAGGGGATTACTTTTCACAAGTAAGATTTAACATTACCGTACTATTGTTTGTATTTTGTGAATAGAATATTACCACAGAGTTGAGAAGGAGCAAGGATCTTTAACATTACTGTACTGAAATTGTAGCCAGCTAGCTAGGCTATGTTTACTGCGCCGGGCCGGTGTTCACTAGGCTATGAACTGAGACTTGATAAATCATATTCCAAATTTATAAAGGTTGCTCTGTTCTTATTTTCTCTGGTCTGTAAAGTGTCTTTGTGTCAGGATCCTGCCCTGAGCTCGTCTGGGTTATATTATTTTGGCCATGCCTTCTCTGTGTTTTGATTTTGGTTACTCTGTGTCTGTGTTTCAGTCCTGTCTGTCTGTGGTCTTGTATCCAGTCTTCTGCTTGTTCTGTGTGGTGGTTCTGATCTGTCCTGTTCCTGTCCCTCATGTCTTAGATCTCTACCATCCTACCTGTCTGTTTGTTAGATGTCAATTTATGTTCTCCGCCAGTTTCATTATTCATCCGATTTTGATCATTTTGCTTTAGTCTCTGTGTATCCTTCATTATTTCATTCATCCGCATCTTTAAGTTACTGATCTGAAGTGTTTACTCCTGGTCTGTGTGCTTCTGTGTTGTTAAATAAACCCTGGAACTCAATCTCAGCTCACAGTGTCTTGCGTTTGGGCTCTCACCCCCTCTGCGCAGCCTGCGATCCTGACGCTTTGAGGACTGTGTAAAACGCTATATAATGTATTATGTTATTATTATTATTATTATTATTATTATTAAAAGGTGCTGAGAACTGCAGAGAGGGTGATGCGCCGAGCTTCAACAGTGCAATCTCCTAAGGTGTCAACAGTCACACACATCGTCCGGGAGGAGATTGGAACGATGTTTTTCTGCTTGGGGAACACATTGAGGAGACACAGTTTGGCATCGACAACCATCATTCTGACTTGTTGTCGTTGGTTGTGTCTGTGTTTCTCAGGATAAGGCTGCACCAAATGGCCAAACTCACCTCTCTTGAACTGCAGAAAGGGAGCACGAGAAAGAAGCTCTGCAAAACAGTCCTCTTTCAGGGGTTTTAGCTCATGCAAAGCTTTCGTGTGTGTCTGAGTGTGTGTGTCGGGCTGCTAAATGTCTAGGGCTGGGAGGAAATGGATGCAGAAGTTAGTAGTTAGTACTGTGTGTGACAGAGAGGGACTAATATAAAAAGCTTCAAGTAGACTAATATAATTTAATCATATTGTTTGTTAATCATATGTTGTATTGGTTCAAATTATTAAAATATCTGACTTTACTCTCACTATCTGTTTCTGCTTGTCTATCATATTTATAGTGTGTGATTTGCAAAATACCTATCATAGCCTACATCACATATCATAGGGTGACCAGACGTCCCAGGTTTTTGGCTGCCTGTCCCTGGATAAATACAGAATAAAACTCTGAATAGAAGTAATAGTATTAATTAAAAAAAAATAAAATTGATAGTCGAACTGGAAATGTCTCCCCCGCCTTTCCCCCCCCCTTTCAGTGAATATGTTCCCAGTTTTGATCTCGGACGTCTGGTCACTTCGTATCAGGAATATTCTATTACTGTTGAGCTCACTATGAATCTTAAAATACGCCGACCCATGTATCCTGTGTCATAGCTACATTTATGACCTTTGCAGCAAAAAACCCCGCACGAGTAACCTGTAATCGAGGCGCAAGGAAAAGATGCAAGTGAGGAAAACATGGATGCAATTAAAAGACTTTGAGAAGCACCCAAGGAAGAGGCGTGAGGATAGAGGACTTGAGGAGGTACAAACTAGAGACTAAGAGCCTATACTATGACGCGAGGCAAGGTAATTGAGGATTTAGAAACTGAGAAATGAGAAAGACCAACAGGTATAAACAATGTGCAGCAACAACACTGTGGAAAACAAAAGGGATATACAAATAACAAGTTTCACTGTCACTTTTAGTTTAGGCCTACACAATGGGCACGCACTGTATGGACTGGGGCTGTAAATAAATTGAACCTGGGTGTAGAATAAGGTAAAAAAAAAAAGAGTGATTAAAAGATGTTGTGTTTTTTACCGGGTTGTTTTTTTTTTCACCCCTCAAACTGTTTTCTCAAGAAAAGTGTTACACTACCAGGCTACAAAATGACCATAACTATAATTTCAATAAACTATATTTTAAGAAGTTCATGCATCATCAATTGTAAGAATCATTTCTTTATTTAGACTTGCGGAAATACAGACATTTGTCTGTTCATGCATATTAATGATGTAAAGAGGAAGGAAGTCAGGGCAGCTTTTAGACTTTAATGTTTAAGTCAAGTTTGTCAAAAACAGAGACAAACTGTCTTCAAGGACCATGTTCCACTTTTGGAAATGTTTATTGTGACTGACTGACATACAGGATTTCTCATGTACTGATCTCCCTGCTGATGAGATTTAACAGATGAGAGGAGCAGCTATGAGTTTACCAGCAGCAGCGAGTGGATTTGTTGTCTTCCTTCTCTCTGTACAAGGTACTGTACATCTTTATATTGTGAGGCGGTTAGTACACTTCAGAAAATCAGTGGAAGATGGGCTTTTCAGTAAATAATTGATGTGTGATCCCTGCAACACCAGACATTCACTTTTCTTTCTTCACACTCTTTAAGACAACCAGCAGCAACTCGGTGCACTTATCATAACAATGTAAACTTTATAAACTGAAGTATTGTGCACCATTAAAGACAGTAATGTGTGTGGATAGAAGTAATAACAAAGAAAAAAAATCTAAATAATTTCTTTTAAATAAAATGAATCACTCTGTGGCACCTACATTGTTCCGCTGAGTTTAGCCTGAGCGGCATGTCTGTTTTTGTGTAGTTGTTCATTTCTGTAAGTAGTACTTGTGTGCCATAGTTGGCTCTAGGGCTAACAGAGGTTGTGTGCGTTATTTGAATGTTAACTCACTCAAGGCACTAGTTTAGTGATTTAGTGGAGCTGTGCCATAAGTTTAGTTAAATCTGCCTCGCATTTTTTTGTTCAACACATTGGGGGAAGCCCTGTAGCGTCGGTTTTTGACAGTAAAGGTAGGTGTATGATATTTAACAGAAGAGACTGAGTAAGTAGGTGGTTGGGGTGGATTGAGAGCCAGAACCTCAACTTTGAACCAGGAGACCAGGGTTCGTGTCTTGTATGAAACAACAACAAGTTACGCGAGTTACGTAAATTGACGTAGACTAAGTGACGTTAGTTAACTTAGGTGTTAACTGACGTACGTAGTTATTTTAACCCATACCACGATCTTTTCCTAACCATAACCAAGTGCCTAAACCTAACCAAACTGCAACGTTTCACAACTTTAATAACGCGAATGACGCAAAAGGGGTAAAGCTGACGGCAAAGGGCCTTGACCAAGCGTCAGTGTGTGAGGAGTCTGGAGTGAGAATATGTTGATTCTTGAATATGTCACAGATTCATCGCCAGATGCTCTAAATTCAGATTTCCTAGTTTGAGAAGATCAATTTAAAATTTTGAAATGAAGTTCACAATTTTTTCTCTGAATTGTGTGTTTATGTTGGTGAGATACATTTGTGTCCTGAACAAGCTATAATTTTAAATTCCATGTTTAAAACAGACATGGCAATCAGCCACAGTTCTGTTATGTTATCTGCATATCATAGCAATTGCCCACGTCTCAATGTTTTGCATTTCTCAACAGTTTCCATTCACACTCTGCACCATCTAACCGTAGACAGGAAAGCAACTGAGCAAAGCAGACATGTTTTTTTTCATGATTCACATCCCTCTAATTTTTTATCTTCACATTTTTTTTTATCCTGTTTTATATTTAAATATATTTCTGAAATTGAAATGTTTTGGTCACATCCATGTATTCAAACCAAAAATAAGTGTACAATTTCCCAGTTTAAACTAGCTTCAAACTTCTAGCTGGTAAGATTTTACTTCAGTGCCTAGCTTATGATTTTTTGCCTCTTAATGTGCATTCTCTTTGGTAACCTCTGTTTATGAGAATGTTGATCATAACTCAACAGTAGCTGCAGCCACTCTCAGGAACATCAAGAGCGAGGAATAATGTATTTCAAATCTTTCACAACCATGCCATTAAAATAAAGGCATTTTTTATTGGTTCAAATGTCTTTTAATTGCCCCTTCAGTCATTCCATGCCAGCGCCCGGCCTGCAGTGCAAACAAAATGACGAGTGAATACTGCAGACCATTTATTGTCGTATGTTGAAATTGGAGAAAATGTTGCTGCTGAACTGCACAATCTGGCACCATTTCTTGCTACCAAATCCTTTCTTTCGCTTGGTGCCACACGTTCGCCAAAACAGCTTTTTAAATGGAACTTTAATCACTGGGATGAGTTTGTTTACTGCCAATAACAGCTATATGGTGGCTACAAAGCATTGAGCCACAGTTTTTGCAGTACCTACATTACCTGAAGGCAACATGACTGATTAGAGTCCTCTGCCTTCTTTGTTAGGGTGTCACTCATGATTCCACTCCCCTCTAAGTTGAAGCCACGCCTACATACATACAAAACTGAAATAAACTGATCTGACAGTGAAAATAAGATTTGAAGCTGTGCAAATGTGGGTCTGATGCAGTTAGACTTGTAAAATAAAACTAGCGCTTCGCGAAACAGACAAGTTGGTTAGGTTTACGCAGCAAAACTATTTGGTTAGGTTTAGAAAAACATCATGGTTTTGGTTAAAATGAATATTTTACTTACATAACCTATGTAACGGTAAAGGAACACTGGTCTTCTGGGTTAGTTAAGTTTACTGTAGAATAGAGCCATACTGTTCAGCAACCCCCTGCCTATTTCCATGGCAAGGACCCACCCAATCTCACCTGATCTCACTCACTCCTAATCAATGCTCTACTTTATAAGCTCCACCCATTGCCTTTGTTCTGGTTGGCAGCAACACAAACCACATGTGAGGGGCCTCCCTCTCTGTGATTCAGATATACATCTGTGGTTGTGCGTGATAAAGTGAGTTTATTGTCTTTTTCTTATTTGATTTGTCTTAATGATTATTTGTAGACTTGATGTGATTGAATGCTTGACTAGTACATACCTGTACATATTAGTAGATGCTATATTCCTCATTTTGATTGTTTGCCTTGAGACTACAGAGATCACATTGTGTGTAAGTGCACAGTGCGCATGGTTTTGTTAATTGTAGTTCTTAAGGAACGGCAGAAAACAGTATAACTTTGATCATGATGAATTTCTTATATCATGTAATTGTTAAATGAATGTCTGTGTTATGTAGTACTTTATAATTTCAGTAGTGGTACGCCTACCCTTCACCCCCTTTGGATAGAGTACAAATGTTTGAGTGACGTTATACTTTGGTTTACAGTATAGTAATTCTTGTGTTTCTCTGTTTTGTAGAAAACCATAACCGTCAAGCCTCATCATCTCCTGTTGCTCTTCTTGTGTGAATAGTGACAATAAATGGCTTAAACGGAACCATTTGCCCCTTCTGCATTCTTATGGATGTACCATGGTGATTTTCTTGTGAACCTAATATAGAAAGATTTTACATTTACTAAGTTTACTTTCTGGTACATTGAGATTATCTTTCTCACACTGACTTAAGCTGATGATACACGGGGCAACTTTTTGAGCAATGTTGATGGGCAATCTTGCTAGTGGCAAGTCTGTCTATGTTTTGAACAGATAGCAGCAGGCGGGGTGGGTGAGGGAGTGGTGGGGGAAGGGGATTACGGTAGTAATCTTTACTCATTACCATTGACAGCAACATTGCCCAGCACCATTGCTCTAAAAGTTGCTCTGTGTATCATCAGCTTTAAGCCATCAGTGCAGAACTGTTGACACTTCTTCTGAGTTGCTGCTGTTGCTATGGTTGCTCCTATGTTCAGCTTTAGCAAAACAATCATTGTTGGGTGGCATAAAATGCCAAACTAATTTGCAGGCATGGGACCGTCGACACACACCGTAAAAAATGTGACCACTGGTTACTTAAAAAATTATGGCAACAAAGTGACACATAATATAATTGAATAGATTTTAAGTACTACAAATTTGATTAAAAAGTATTAAATAAATTAACTAAATTTAAACAAAAAACAATAAGTAGATATTAATAAAAACAACAGTTAAAATTTGTTGGATTTATTAATAGCATGCCAACTAATGTGTTATATAGCAAAAAAATATTTATTAAACCCAAATCAATTTCACGAGAAAATATATTTATATTTATTTTATATTTAAGTTTCCAGGCAAAAGTAATTTAGATTCACTAAATATTTGGTGGTAATTGATTTAGATTACTAATTATCTGACTGAAATTTATTTGAATTCACTAAATAGAATAAATCAGATCAACTCATATTTTAGCACATTGTAGCACAAATCTATTATATTATATTGAATGTCACTTTGTTGCCATAATTTTTCTATGTGTAATCTACTCAATATGACGCATTCTTGTGCTGCTACAGTTTACTCAACAGATCACCATGCATGAAAAGAACAGCAGTTAAACATTTATTTGTGCAACCTTTTCTAAACATTTATATCTGAAATTTGTTCAGTGTTTATTTTACAAGTGCAAAATGCCAAAATAAAACTCTTTATGTTTACTTTGGTCACTTTTATGAAGGGTAAGGTAATCTCCAAATTCCAAATCAAAATACTGAAAACTGAACTCAGAAATTCAATAGGCCTCCTTTACAACAAGTTGCAGCTCCTCCACAGTGGACGGGATTCCTGATAGAAGAACAAACACCTCAACTCGGTCATCAAATATTACTCAGAGAATGTCTCCTTCAGTAACAGTTTGTAGGTCCTTCACAGTGAGTGGGTCATCATGTGCCAGTTTTGACAGTGACTTAATAGTTCCATTTCATTCTGTGAGGGTCCCATTTCTTAAGCTAGTACAGTAGCTTATTCTTGAGGCTGTTCACTCCTTGGGACAGTTTTAAACAATCCAGCTTGAAGAGGAGTTTCTGAAAGACTTCAAGCGTGTACCTGAGTTCCTTGGGATAGGCAAGATTAACTGACCACGACGATGGAGCAAGCCCAGAGCAGCCAGAACTTTCCCACCCTCTACCATGATATCAATGTCGTCAGGATACTCTGACGTAGTAGTCTTTATGATTTCCATCCTTCGTAGAGCAAGGTCCTGTGACACATTGTCTTCATCAGCATCCTGAAATAGCATGAACATTGTGTATTTAAGACAACCAAAGTAGAATGTCCCAATTGAACAACTCCCAAATTGCTTCTAACACTTTGGGAAAATAAATCTGAGATAATGCACTTGCAGAAGAATATTTTCATGCCAGGTACAGGTAAAATAAATCATTCAGCTCACAAACAAACCATTGCTAATTTCTTCTCAGAACTCGGGAATTGGTGAATAGCTTTTTCTACAATCATTAACACAGGCTGGCACCTGTAAACCAATCTCTATGTCACTATAAGCTCATTCCTGAAGCTTGAAGTCATCCACAACATCAGCATCAACTCTTGGGCACTTATTTTATAAGTTGCCTCATTCTCTTTGTAAAAGTGCCTCTCAGCACCTTTGTGAATAGCTCTAAGGAAGAAACTTTTAGATGGTAACCTTAGGGGCCAAATTATAAATATATAAAATTATATAAATATAAAATAGAGCTATTAGTATTGCATTTCTTGGGAAGAAGGGAATACTATAATAATGGTTCCCATAGCCTAAAGGTAATGCCCTCAAATGTCAACTTTGTGCATCTTTTGTCCACAATACAAAGATATTCAGTTTACGTTCATAAAGGAGTAAAGAAACCAGAAAATATCTTAGTACAAGCGTTCTGCATGCTTATTGGCTCACTGACACTGATGAGGTTTACTTGTTAGATTACAAATTTGACACTAAATAACAAGGCACTTTTCAATACTCGAAAGTATCTAAACAATTTGGTCAGTGCAATAAAAGTATCAAAGTTCAGTTTCCAGCCCTAGAGATGAAAACGAGATAGTCTTCTTTTTAGATTACCCAAGGTACACCATCAGACACTGAATAACAATTACAAACAATAACAAAATAAACAGTTGTAGGATTGTTTGGAGCCTAAAATTACAGACAAACATAATTCAAGTTCATGGTGTAAAAATCATCCGCTGTCCTAAAACGTGAATCCTTGATGTGCTGTCTCATGGACCATTGTAATGAAACACTTCCTGCCATTACCAGGAATGTGTTGGTCCCAGCTAAGAAATAGTGGATAGCA
>NW_025742683.1:1272-4700 GCF_021292245.1 Micropterus dolomieu | reverse complement strand
GGAAATGAATGTTGACCCTTGTGGAGCAAGACCTAATAGACATCACTGGGCAAAAATGATGTGCAGCATTATAATTGCAAAGGATGGTACTTTCAAAGACTGCCACAATAAGGTAATGTTTGCTAATTATCATCATTTAAAGTAACATGATTTAATGTTAAACACATTATAAAAATCGATCATATGTTTTTATAACTAAACAGGTAGATCCCCATCCATTTTATGAAAACTGTGTGACAGACTCATGTGCTTGTGACTCTGGAGGAGACTGTGAGTGTTTCTGCACAGCAGTTGCATCTTATGCTCAAGCTTGTAATGAGGCCGGTGTCTGTGTTGCATGGAGAACTCCAGAGATCTGTCGTAAGTAAACAACAATTTCCAAGACCATGTTTTTAGATCCCCAAATCCTTATGACCCCAGCATTTGAGATTTGATATGTGTGATGTATGTATGGGAATTCTTTGCTAAGATATTATATTCTGCCCTGTTTATTTTTTATTATATATAAAATGTGTGAATGGGCACCAAATCTAATTAAAGCTGACATATATTACAGAGACTCTATGGGTATCAGTGCATGCTTCATGAAAAGTATGTTTTTAAAGACTTCCCTGATTTGTATACTTCAATTTATGCTTAAATGAAGTGTGATTTTGTGTTATAAAATGTTATTGAATTTATTTTGTTGGCATGAAGGTTGTTTTTATCATTATCTATACTATTCTTTTTTCTGACATTTGGTGTGAGTGACAACTTCCTTTGTTAACTAAAATCGAATGCAAGAATATAACAGGTGGTTTGAAGTTTGAGTTCTCAGTGACACTTTATACAGAGATGAATCTACTGTTTTAAATCAACATTTCCTTTATTTAAAACATAACATCCATTGTGTCTTTTCTTTTAGCTGTCTTTTGTGACTACTACAACAGCCCAGGTGAATGCAAATGGCACTACAACCCTTGCCACACACCTTGCTACAAGACCTGCTTGAATCCACAAGGAATTTGTAGCAACCCTATACCCCACCTGGAAGGTAAGAGGTTAACTCACGATGTCTCACCTTACCTCTCATTCATGTGCTTGTTAAAATAGTAAATGTTGAAGTGATTCTATTTGAAAGAGTACCTGGCCAGCTTCAGCTTCTGTGATTTTTGCAGGCTGTTACCCTGTATGCCCAGAAGATAAGCCCATATTTGATGAGAAGACCCAGATGTGTGTGGAGGAATGTCCAGGTTGCTTTTACAATGGAACTAGATATGAGGAAAATGATGTTATTTACAACGTGACTGACAATTTGGGAACGTGCTACCATGCAATATGCTTTAATGCAACAGTGATATTTGGAAATGAAATCTGCACAACACCTGAACCTCCAACTACAACACCAGTGTCAACTATAACCACACAAACTACAACTGAACCTCCCACTACAACCACAGTGCCAACTACAACCACAAAAGGTCCAACTGAACCTCCAACCACAACACCAGGGCCAACTACAACCACACAAACTACAACTGAACCTCCAACTACAACACCAGTGCCAACTACAACCACACAAACTACAACTGAACCTCCCACAACAACCCCAGTGCCAACTACAACCACAGAAGCTACAACTCCTACCACTACTCCGTGTATTACAACCTGCGAGTGGTCAGACTGGTATGATGTGCATAACCCTCAAAAGGACAAAAGTGACTGGGAAACATACAAGAACATCACAGATAGTGGTCTACAAATATGCAAAAAACCCACAGAAATTGATTGTAGAGCAACAATTTCTCCTAACAAAGACTTCAATGACTTTGTGAGTGAAACTGGCCAAGTTGTTACCTGTGATGTTGGATATGGTCTGATATGTCGAAAAGAGGATCAGGTCAGACCTCCACGGAAATGCTTCAACTATAAGATCAGAGTATGTTGTGAGGTAGAGATATGTATTACTACAACCACAGTGCCAACTACAACCACAGTGCCAACTACAACCACACAAACAACAACTGAACCTCCCACTACAACCACAGTGCCAACTACAACCACACAAACTACAACTGAACCTCCCACTACAACCACAGTGCCAACTACAACCACACAAACTACAACTGAAACTCCAACTACAACCACAGTGCCAACTACAACCACAAAAGGTCCAACTGTACCTCCAACTACAACACCAGGGCCAACTACAACCACACAAACTACAACTGAAACTCCAACTACAACCACAGTGCCAACTACAACCACACAAACTACAACTGAACCTCCCACTACAACCACAGTGCCAACTACAACCACACAAACTACAACTGAACCTCCCACTACAACCACAGTGCCAACTACAACCACAAAAGGTCCAACTGTACCTCCAACTACAACACCAGGGCCAACTACAACCACAAAAGGTCCAACTGAACCTCCAACTACAACCCCAGTGCCAACTACAACCACAGAAGCTACAACTCCTACCACTACTCCGTGTATTACAACCTGTGAGTGGTCAGACTGGTATGATGTGCATAACCCTCAAAAGGACAAAAGTGACTGGGAAACATACAAGAACATCACAGATAGTGGTCTACAAATATGCAAAAAACCCACAGAAATTGATTGTAGAGCAACAATTTCTCCTAACAAAGACTTCAATGACTTTGTGAGTGAAACTGGCCAAGTTGTTACCTGTGATGTTGGATATGGTCTGATATGTCGAAAAGAGGATCAGGTCAGACCTCCACGGAAATGCTTCAACTATAAGATCAGAGTATGTTGTGAGGTAGAGATATGTATTACTACAACCACAGTGCCAACTACAACCACAAAAGGTCCAACTGAACCTCCAACTACAACACCAGGGCCAACTACAACCACACAAACTACAACTGAAACTCCAACTACAACCACAGTGCCAACTACAACCACAGTGCCAACTACAACCACACAAACAACAACTGAACCTCCCACTACAACCACAGTGCCAACTACAACCACAAAAGGTCCAACTGAACCTCCAACTACAACACCAGTGACAACTACAACCACACAAACTACAACTGAAACTCCAACTACAACCACAGTGCCAACTACAACCACACAATCTACAACTGAACCTCCAACTACAACCACAGTGCCAACTACAACCACACAAACTACAACTGAAACTCCCACTACAACCACAGTGCCAACTACAACCACACAAACTACAACTGAACCTCCCACTACAACCACAGTGCCAACTACAACCACACAAACTACAACTGAAACTCCAACTACAACCACAGTGCCAACTACAACCACAAAAGGTCCAACTGTACCTCCAACTACAACACCAGGGCCAACTACAACCACACAAACTACAACTGAAACTCCAACTACAACCACAGTGCCAACTACAACCACACAAACTACAACTGAACCTCCCACTACAACCA
>NW_025742683.1:0-1222 GCF_021292245.1 Micropterus dolomieu | reverse complement strand
AGGTCAGACCTCCACGGAAATGCTTCAACTATAAGATCAGAGTATGTTGTGAGGTAGAGATATGTATTACTACAACCACAGTGCCAACTACAACCACAAAAGGTCCAACTGAACCTCCAACTACAACACCAGGGCCAACTACAACCACACAAACTACAACTGAAACTCTAACTACAACACCAGTGACAACTACAACCACACAAACTACAACTGAAACTCCAACTACAACCACAGTGCCAACTACAACCACACAAACTACAACTGAAACTCCAACTACAACCACAGTGCCAACTACAACCACACAAACTACAACTGTACCTCCAACTACAACACCAGGGCCAACTACAACCACAAAAGGTCCAACTGAACCTCCAACTACAACCCCAGTGCCAACTACAACCACACAAACTCCAACTGAACCTCCAACTACAACACCAGTTCTAACTACAACCACACAAACTACAACTGAACCTCCAACTACAACACCAGTGACAACTATAACCACACAAACTACAACTGAAACTCCAACTACAACAACAGTTCTAACTACAACCACACAATCTACAACTGAACCTCCCACTACTACCACAGTGCCAACTACAACCACAAAAGGTCCAACTGAACCTCCAACTACAACACCAGGGCCAACTACAACCACAAAAGGTCCAACTGAACCTCCAACTACAACACCAGGGCCAACTACAACCACACAAACTACAACCACAGTGCCAACTACAACCACAGAAGCTACAACTGAACCTCCAACTACAACACCAGTGCCAACTACAACCACACAAAAAACAAGTGAACCTCCCACTACAACCACAGTGCCAACTACAACCACACAAACTACAACTGAAACTCCCACTACAACCACAGTGCCAACTACAACCACACAAACTACAACTGAAACTCCAACTACAACCACAGTGCCAACTACAACCACACAAACTACAACTGAAACTCCCACTACAACCACAGTGCCAACTACAACCACACAAACTACAACTGAAACTCCAACTACAACCACAGTGCCAACTACAACCACACAAACTACAACTGAACCTCCCACTACAACCACAGTGCCAACTACAACCACAAAAGGTCCAACTGAACCTCCCACTACAACACCAGGGCCAACTACAACCACACAAACTACAACTGAACCTCCAACTACAACACCAGTTCTAACTACAACCACACAATCTACAACTGAACCTCC
>NW_025742682.1:0-2176 GCF_021292245.1 Micropterus dolomieu | reverse complement strand
GGCTCAACTTATACTTCACGGAAGTGCATGCGCTTTTCCAAAAGTCTACCATGTTAATTTAATTTGTTTGACTGATAACACAAAAGTTTTGGGGCAATTGAGCAAGAGCTTAAAATATGCAGCTTGCCTGGTCCGCCATCTTGCCGTTAGTCAGCTCGCAGTAAGCTCACACGGGTAGACTGTGTCCGACTTGTTGGCGCCGTTTTTATTCTCCGCCCCTAAAGTCACCTGCAGCTCATGTTAGACTATCAAGTCGGCGAAAGTCAGCCGCTGTCATCTCGAACACAGACTTCAGGACCTGCAGAAACATCTATAATAAAATCACGTTCGCACAGTATTAATAACTTAGACAATACTTGGGAAACTTTGTCTATTTAATGTCACGTCTGTCATCTTGAACAGTCAAAGTCGGCCTGAGTCACAACCAGAACCAGGTTACTGTCAGGAATCGCCACAAACATCCTGAAACACAGCAAGTTACAACCAATCAATCAACAAACTCCCTCTTAAATGCTAAGAGGAGGAGCAACAGTGAAAGAGGAGAGCTGCAACGTCACATTCCTTCGAATCAAAGTGTGTCTGAGTGACAGCAGAGCTGCAGTCGAGACAAGTCTCTCTGTTTCTCTGGGAAGAAACTTTCAACTGAATCCATCAGGTTTTTCTCAACAAAACAGCAGAATCTCTGCCAAACCCTGGTGAGTACACGGCCCTACAAAGCCAAAATGCTCTGACTCAGTATTTGGTCAAAGTTTAGTTCAAACCAGAATCTGACTGTTTTACATCTGTTTTACCAGATAAAAGATATGATGTCAGAGATTTGTGTTAGTGTTGAAACAGTAAATATTATCAGCTGTACTTGTTTGGCAGAGACTCTGCTGTGTTGTTAAGTCAGCTTAACTTTTCTTTTCCTGAGAAACAGACTTGTCTCGACTGCAGGTCTGCTGACACTCAGACTAAAGTTTAGTTTCATTTTGAGGAAATGTGAGACTTAAACTGTCGTGCTTTTCCAGTGCTGCTCCACCTCTTTCTGCTCTGCAGGTGAGGTTTTGTTGCCCTTCAGGTTTGACTTGATTAGTGATGTTTTTCTTTTGGTAGAAGATGAATTTAGTTTGGAGCAAAGCACTGAAGGCTTTAAAGGGCACGTTGTGGTACTAGAGACTTTTCACAGAGTTTTTATTTCTTATTTTTGAGTCTACAGCATGCTCTAACAGTTAAACAGAACAAAAAGGGTTAATCCAACACATGTAAGAACATCCTATATCTATGGCTCAGTGGGCTACAACACTCCTGTTACAGTCTTTCATCAAGCCCACAACATCAAGTCAATGTTAACCTTCACTTTTCAACCTTTTCACATCACATATAACCTACAGAATGAGTTTCCACAAAGGACACAATGACTCTTTGGTCAAGGTTTAAGATAGTTCAAGTATCTTCAACAAAGTGCAGTTGCCTTAATTTTAACTGTCCATTTTTTTCCCACTTCTTGTCCTCAGAGTGTGGATATGTCTGCTGCCAGCTGTCTGCTGACTGAAGATCAGTTTCTGTGCTCCATCTGTCTGGATGTGTTCACTGATCCAGTCAGCACACCATGTGGACACAACTTCTGTAAAACCTGCATCACTGAACACTGGAATATTAATGTCCTGTATCAGTGTCCCAACTGCAAAAAGGTTTTCAACACAAAACCTGAGCTGCAGGTCAACACTTTCATCTCTGAGATGGCTGCTCAGTTCAGACAGTCAGCTCAACAGAAAGCCAGCAGCAGCAGCTCAGAGCAACAAGCTGCCAAACCAGGAGAAGTTCCCTGTGACGTCTGCACTGGAACCAAAGTGAAGGCCCTGAAGTCCTGCCTGGTGTGTCTGGCCTCCTACTGTGAGACTCACCTGGAGCCTCATCTGACAGCTTCACGCCTGAAAAGACATCAGCTGATCGACCCTGTGGAGAACCTGGAAGGCAGGATGTGTACGAAGCACGATAAACTGCTGGAGCTGTTCTGTAAGACCGACCAGATGTGTGTCTGCATGCTCTGCACTGTTTTAGACCACAAGACACATGAGTTTGTTCCTCTGAAAGAAGAATATGAAGGAAAGAAGGCCGAGCTGGGGAAGACAGAGGCTGAAACTCAGCAGATGATCCAGAAGAGACGACTGAAGATTCAGGAGATCAAACGCTC
>NW_025742681.1:0-1730 GCF_021292245.1 Micropterus dolomieu | reverse complement strand
CTGAAGATGGTGTTTCCTACGCCTCCATCAGCTACACCAGGAAGACCAACAGTAAAGGCCGGGTAAGCTGTCTGATTGGTTCTAGTGATGATGGCAGTGAATGAAAACACTTCTCTCATTTAATGTTGTGTAATTTCTGTGTTGTGCCGTTTGTCTCTTTTCCAGGTTCTGGGTAAAGATGGTGATGATGAAGATGATGCAGTGACCTACAGCAGCGTGAAAGCTTCCTCTTCTTCTGCTGGAGCCTCAGCTGATCCCAGCGACCTCTACGCCACCGTCAACAAACCAAACAGATAAGAGACCACAGTGTAGTTACAGCTCATATCATTACAGGTAATTTACACTGAGAACTGATAAATGTTTTATTATTTGAATTATTTTATGATAATATATGGGACATTTAGCTTGATGAACTTGCTGTCAGGCACTTTAATGTGCTAGTGCTGTGTTGTAGTTAAACATGTATTAGTTTTTACTGTTATTTCTGTATCGGCTGTTATTGTTTGAAATGCAGTCATTTTAACACCTATATTTCTGTTCAGGTTATTTTTCATGTTCCTGTATGAAAGTAATTAAAGCAAACTAAGAGGAAGTGGGACAACGCTCATCTTGACTGAGTTACTTTTGAGAACCAAATTAACCAGCGAGTAAAACCTCCAGAGCTCTGCTGCTGTTGTTAACCACATTCTCACTGAAACACTTCCTCTTCAGATCTCAAAAAAAGAGCTGCAAAGATAAAATGAGGAACCAGCAGATCTCAGAGCAGTAAAATATCATCTTATCTGTGTTCTTCAGCAGCTGCTACAGTATCACCATATTGCACCATGGACATCAGGAGTCAGATTCAAAACAAGTCGCATTACTGCAAACATATATCTTAACTAACAATCTTCTCACGTTCAACTTCCTCTTCTTCTATTTAGAAGGTGAAACACGTCAATGTCGCAAATGAACTTGATGCTTAGTTTGAACCTAAATTTAGTTTATTCTAACTGTCATGTTTCAGAGGAAACTGGCAGTGGTGAAGCCGTTCACACGACTCAGAGACAGACAATATAAAGACCAAGTTCAGTTTTACTTGATCCAGGCAGGCAGGGTCAGAACACCAGGTAATAATGCTGCATTTGACACATGAAGTTGGATTTTTCCGAGTTCCCAGAGAGTGTTAGACGCTTGTCTGCGCTTCCATTACAGCATTTACCATTTACTCCATGGTGAAGGTGTCTGCTGTTGGGTCAGATGTGCGACCAGGCTGGGCCAGTTAAGCCTGGTCCCCACCTTCACCAGCTTTATAAACTTTGTAAAAAAATACTCCATTTTGCTTTCCACTATAGGTTATATAATATAAGTTTGCAGTGAAAAACTTCTCGAGTCAGTGCAAAAGAGTTTATTCCAAAACAGGACAGATAAACCCGTACAACATCCAGCAGGCTGTCCCCCTCTGGGCTGGTTTGCCCCCTCCTTTCTTGATTCTGATGAATTTCTTATCCTCTGTTTTTTAGCTACTTACACGTGTTGCTTTACCAATTAACGTTTTCCAGCTTTCATTCATCATTCTGTGTTGTTGACTTTCAATATTTTTATATTACAGGATAAGAAATTCATCATTCACATTTCAACTCAAATCTCACCGTTTTTTCAAAAGTTACGCGTCTATAATTTGACACACAATTATATTTTTTAAAAATCACTACAGGAATAACATATGTTGTGCTGTGCCTTTCATTAAT
>NW_025742680.1:0-1462 GCF_021292245.1 Micropterus dolomieu | reverse complement strand
ATGAAAACATATGAATACATGACTGGTGACAGTGCACCTTCACACATATGAAAACAAATGAACACATGACTGGTGACATCGCAACATTACAAATATGAAAACATATAAACACATGACTGGTGACATCGCAACATTACAAATATGAAAACATATAAACACATGACTGGTGACAGTGCACCATCACACATACAAAAACAAATGAACACATGACTGGTGACAGTGCACCATCACACATATGTAAACATGAATAGTGACAGCTCACCATCACACATATGAAAACATGACTGGTGACAGCGCATCATTACACATATGAAAATATATGAATACATGACTAGTGACAGCGCACCATCACACATGAAAAAATATGAATACATGACTGGTGACATCGCAACATTACAAATATGAAAACATATAAACACATGACTGGTGACATCGCAACATTACAAATATGAAAACATATGAACACATGACTGGCGACAGGGCACCATCACACATGAAAAAATATGAATACATGACTGGTGACAGTGCACCATCACACATATGAATACATGACTGGTGACAGCGCACCATCACACATATGAAAACAAATGAACACATGACTGGTGACATCGCAACATTACAAATATGAAAACATATAAACACATGACTGGTGACATCGCAACATTACAAATATGAAAACATATAAACACATGACTGGTGACAGTGTACCATCACACATACAAAAACAAATGAACACATGAGTGGTGACAGTGCACCATCACACATATGTAAACATGAATAGTGACAGCTCACCATCACACATATGAAAACATGAAAGGTGACAGCACACCATCACACATATGAAAACATATGAACACACGACTGGTGACAGTGCACCTTCACACATATGAAAACATGACTAGTGACAGCTCACCATCATACATATGAAAACATATGAATACATGACTGGTGACAGTGCACCATCACACATATGAAAACATATAAATACATGACTGGTGACAGCGCACCATCACACATATGAAAACATATAAATACATGACTGGTGACAGCGCACCATCACACATATGAAATCATGACGGGTGACAGCACACAAATGAAAAAAGATGATCAACATTGACATGACATAATGTTTTTTTTTGTCTGCCCATAGGCATTATGAACACAAAACACAAGTGTGTGGATTACATGTCAGATAAATAATAAATAAGTTTTACTTACATTATAGATGCACTCTGCTGAGCTTTTTCGCTGTGCAAAATTGTTTATTAAATAATTTAAATCCAGCTGGCAGGCAGGACATTCTTGATTGACAGTGTGTCAAGTCCAGATAAATGGGTCTGTCCCAGTGACATCTTTAGGTAAGATTTGATAAGTTTTAGTTTGGAAAAAGATATTTTTTACAATCACCTGCAGAGGCCACATTCACTGGAATTGTTAGGAATAGCAGTATAATGGTGCAGAC
>NW_025742679.1:0-5290 GCF_021292245.1 Micropterus dolomieu | reverse complement strand
GCAAGTTTGTAAGACAAAGCACTAGCAAAGATTTTACAAAGTTTAATTTTGGAACTCTCTTATATTAACTCTTATTTTGCTGCATGCTGTTGAAGGTAATTTAAAATGCTGTTTAATTTTAACTCACTGTTATACTATTTTAATGTAATTATTTCATTTTATTCTTTAGTTCTTTAATGATGGTGAGTTTGTCACACAAAGCTTTAGCAAAGATTTTACAAAGTTTAATTTTGGAGCTCACTCTTATTTTGCTGCATGCTGTTGAAGGTAATTTATAATGCTGTTTAATTTTTACTCACCGTTATACCATTTTACTGCTTTACTGTCATTATTTCAATTTATACTTCACTTGTTTAATAATAAAGACCGACTTGATTCCAAAGAAACCTCCTACTGATCCTTTGCTGGCCCCGGAGATTCCTCCTTTACTTATAACTCACTGCTATACTTTTTTAATGATAAATTTATTGCCATAAACACCTACTAGTTAATTCATTCAAGTTTTATTACTTAATAAAGTCTTTAAATCAATGAAAAACCTCCTCCAATTATCAGTCAAAAACACACAATGGAAGGATGTACGTAACCCTCTTATCAGTTACATACAGACATCCGGTGTGGGGGCGGGACCGGAAATAGCTGTCAAAAATGAGTTTGATGGAATGTCATGTATATTTCTCTCTCATGTGCTGCAGCATTCTGGACCAGCTGAAGAGTCTTAATGGACTTTCTTGAGCAGCCTGATAATAAAGAATTGCAGTAATCCAGGGGAGTCCAATATATTTCTCTCTCACATGTTCTAACAGGAACCAGGAAAAGAGATCATATTTCTCCTGTCTTAGTTTCTCTGCATTGGCTTCCAGTAAAATCCAGAATAGAATTTAAAATCATTCTTCTCACCTACAAAGCTCTTAATGGTCAGGCACCATCTTATCTTAAAGAGCTCATAAGCTGTGTCTCAATTCAGGGACTGCATCATTCAAAGGCTGCATTTGAAGACCGAATACGTCACTGTCGATGCGACTAGGCTGTCCCATTCGAAGGCTGCTTCAAATGTGGCCTGAGAAATGCAGCCTTTTTTTCCTCCATTTGGAGGATCAACAGCTGGATCCTTCACAGCCCCAGGTATCCCAAGATTCATTGTGCACCGGTTGATTGTCCCAGCGTAAATAATGGCGTCGGCTGTGTCTGTTGAGCCCCCTGGATTTTACCTATAAATGTAAGTATTAGATTTCATCTCGCTCCAAAAAAATAACAAGAGGCATAAAAGCGCAGTATGTTATTTAAAGAATAGGATTGTGGCAAAAGTTAACATGAGTTGATTGATTAGCTGGTCAGCCAACGTAACCTGAGGTTCTTGATGTGCTAACTGGGCTGGGCGAGTTACAACTTAAAAAATAAAGCCTTTATTCACTTAAAATCGAAGAGGTTCAGAGTCTGACCTTCGTCTTACCGAGATTGTGGCGATATTATACGTCGCTTATACTTATATTACTTACATATTGTGTACATAAAAATACCACGTAACGTTAGACTGATGTAACATTAGACAGGTTGTGAACCCTGCTTGGACAGTTAACGTTAGTAGCCGTTGCAAAAACCTTGAGATATATTACACAGTTAATGTAACTAGGTAATTTTGCGATTTATGCTGCTTACTGTTTGGTGATGTGAAGCAAAAATCTTACTTGAAAACGTCATCTTGTTTTAGGGAGCAAGGAGCAAACTGCCCTCTTTATTAAATTGAGGGGGGAGAGCGACCACCTCTTCACTGGGGCAAAATTTTCTGCCAACATGGCTTGGAGGTAATTAAAGTATCAATAGCCCTTTTGATATATCTGCATTTAATCATCGTGTACTTAAAGTTACAGTTAAATGAGCCCCCATCCTATTCAAAGCCTGTAACAATAATACAACTAGCAGATGGGGCAGCCCTTTGTTGTGTTTTTGTGTCTCTGTCCTGCCCTGTCACCTTTTCCAGTCTTCAAAAAATTACCATTTCTTTTGTTTCTCCTGTGATTAGGACAATTTTGGAGAAAATGGGCCTGTGGGGGAAGATGACTTCCCTCCAAGCAAAAAAAAGTATGTATGTGTGATTTTATATTTATATATTCATTATATATTTTTTTTGTGTAAATCGTTCATTATGTAGCATAAATGGAACTACAAACTGCATTCATCTTACAACCCTGTTTTAATATAATAATAATAAATTTACCTTGTACGTCGTATATTCATTGCATTCATTTTAGCCATGCCCGTTAACAAACACAGTTGCTGAAATTAGTTTTTCTGCTGTTGTTATTTACCATGATTGATTTCCTGTGCCTTAGGATTGCAAGTGTCCAGGGTCAGGAGAGGGTGTAGGGGGGAAGCCCACTGCTGCAACTTGGCCCTGGTTTGTCCTCATGGATGAGGTGTTGGGACAGAGGCATTCCACCACCCCACCTGTCGTAATTGCCTCTATCCCTGAGGACACACCAGGGCCAAGTGCTGCAGTGGGTGACCAGGAGGAAGAGGAGGAGGAGGAGGAGGAGGAGAGCCAGCCGAGAAAGAGAAAGAGGGACAGAGAGGATGAGCTGCTTCAGCTACTGAAGGAAGACATGAGGTTGCAGAGAGAGGCAGAGGAGAGGATGGACAGGCTGTTCTCTCTACTAGAGAGACTTGCTGAAAAATAAATCCTTAAATAATAATATATACAATATTTATTAATCAATTCAAATAAAATATTTGTTAAATAAATGATTTTATTTTCTTTTTAACTATTTACAACATATTTACAACATTTATTCCACTGAGCAGGGAGACCCTGGTGATGATGCTGGACCTGGATGGGCTGCCACAATAAAGACCCTGGTGTCTTCTGTGACCGTCTCCAAACCGTTCTCCCACTCATCCACTGCCTCGTCCTCCTCAGGCTCATCCTCTGGGGCCACAATTTCACCAGCCCCAAGGCAGATGTTGTGGAGGATGACACATGCTGTTATGGCCTGAAATGGTTAAAAATATATTTCAGTCTGGAAAAAAACATCCGTCTGCAAGGATGAAATGCCCTTGAGGAGGGTAGAGTGAACTCCTGTACAGTGGGCTGTAGCGGAGCACTCTGGAGTCGTGAACCGACCCAGGCCGGCCCACGTAGGTGTCAATGAAGCGGCCCTGATGGTCACAGACAGCCTGCAGGATGATGGATGAAAACAGTTTCCTGTTCCTGTAGCACTGACCATCAGGGCCGCTCGGTGGCTTGATGCGGACATGGCAGCCGTCGATTGCTCCAGCTGCTTTAAAAAAGGCTCTGTGTCTTGCCAGCCCTGCAAACCCACGGGATATCGGTTGTAACTCATCCTGGGTCTTCGGTAGGTGGATGACTTTGTGGCGAATGGCCACCTCCTCAGTGAATCTGGACGATGCGGTGAACAGTGGATCGAGGCATTGCAAACACTCTGGAGACCACCCTGTATTATGCCACACTTGCCAGCCAGAAGAGAAACCCCAGGGTCTCAATGGTGACACCCCATCCATCTCTCTGTTCCTGGTTTAGGCCCAGTAACACTCCCAGGGCCTCCCTGCTCAACCGGAAATCGGGCCGTGTCCTGCTGGCTAAAAACCTGTCCAGCACAGGAACACTCAGATTTATCCTGCAGTACAGGGGCCGGGGCTGGTTTAGGGAGAAAAAGGAGAAATACTAGTAGTAAATAAAAGTAGTAGTAAATAATAGTAGTAGAAATAAACTACGTTAACTGTGGTTAACATCACTGTTAGCTTTAGGAAGCCTATAGTACGTAAATACATATAAAATGTAAAGTTTTCTTAGTTACTTTCCCCTGTATTTACCTGGCCAGGGTCCTCTCTCAGCCTGAGATAGTCATGATCCTGTCTGTGTGTCTTGTTTGGGAGTCTGAGTTTAGTTCCATGTCCTTAGTTCATGTTTTGGTATTCATTCCTGGTCCTTGTTTGTATTATTGTGATTTGGTCTCCTCTGTGTTCTAGTTCTGTGTTCTCGTTTAGGTTCTGGTTCTTTGTAACTTGCGTGTGTTTCTGTCTTCTTGGTTATTCACTCTGCCCCATGTCTGCTTGTCTAGTGTTCTCTCTGTTTCCCCCTGCTGTCTCTCTGCCTCGTTAGCCCTGATCCCGCTCACCTGTGTTGCTCCCGCCCCGCTCGTTAGTCCCTGTGTATATGTATGCCTGCTTGTCTCTCCAGTCTTTGTCACGTCCTTGCGTCTAAAGTTGAGTGTTCCTGCTTGTTCCCTGTCTTCGTAGTTCTGGATTATTCCTTGTGTTTTGGATCGCCTTGTGTTCTGGACTACCTTTGTTGGACTTTGCCTCGAGCTCCTTGTAAGCCTGTTTAAGTTAGTTTTTTGAGTTAATAAACATTTTTGGTCTGCAACCTCCTCGCCTTGCCATTGTCTGCATTTGGGTCCTCGCCCCAGTCTGCACTCAGCGCCCCAATCCGTGACAGAGATACATCATGCGGTGAAGTAGCTCCGCTGTTAAGAGAGAAAATATAAAAATTAGGATATTTGTCTCCATACTGGTGGACAGCAGCTGTGAAGGTTGCTAGGCGACAGGAGTAGCGCTTCACCACGGAAGGGTAAGGGCGGGGCCAGTTGGTGATGCAGATAGACAGTCCTCTGTCTCATTTAACAACATTGGCCTTTGCGGCTGTATGCCTTCGTAGGCCGCAAAGGTCACGCCCTTCGAAGGATGCGGTCCCTGATTTGAGACACAGCTATAGTACCTTACTACCTCACCAGAGTACTGCGCTTGAAAGGAGGAATGCACCTTTGTTTCGTAGAGTCTCCAAAAGTAGACTAGGAGCCAGAGCGTCCAGCTATCAAGCTCCTCTCCTGTGGAACCAGGTTCCAGTTTGGGTTCAGGAGGCAGACACCATCTCCACATTTAAGAGTAGGCTTAAGACTTTCCTCTTTGATAAAGCTTATAGTTAGGGCTGGCTCAGGTGAGTCCTGAACCATCCCTTAGTTATGCTGCTATAGGCCTAGACTGCCGGGGGATTTCCCATGATGCACTGAGCTCCTCTCTCCTCTACTTTCTCTCCCTCTGTATGCAACCTCATCCCATTATTGCATGTTACTAACACAACTTCTCCCCTTTCCGGTAGTCTTGTGCTTTCTCGTCCCTCTCCTCTCTCCTCCTATCACTTCCTGCAGGTTTTCTGGCTCTGGAGCTGTGGAGTCTGGATCTGTGGTTGCGGGTCACCTGCTGCCCCCGTGTTCCTGCTCGACACCCTCTGCTGCAACAACTATTGTTACTAGTCCTATTGTTATTATAATCA